>NC_090651.1:106322920-106622920 GCF_040937935.1 Hyperolius riggenbachi
TACTGCAGCTTTAAGGCCTTGCTGCAGGGCCGCACACCTCAGCACACAAGTGAGCCCCCCTTTTCTCCCCACCAACAGAGCTCTCTGCTGATGGGGTCTGATCACTCCCCCAGTTTTTTTTTTTTTTATAAATATTTTATTATTTTTATAATAAATTTCAATATTTTTTTCAAAATTTTCTTACCCTTCCTCCCTCCCCTTGTCTGTCAGCCTATCATTGCGATCGGCTGTTATAGGCTTCAGCCTATTCACTGCCGATCACTTCTGTGACCCCCAGGGGTCCCCAGTACAGTGCTGCCTTAGATCGCAGCGATGTAGATGTATATTAGATGGCGGTTTCGACGTCTAACAGTCTCCGACCGACGATCGCCGTTGGGAGACTGAGGGTGGAGCGCACAATCTCCTGCTAGTCCCATAGAAAGCAGTTCATGCTGTAACGATCGGTGTAACACAGAGAGGATCTGATTACCGGTGATCTGCAGTATCACTGGGAATACAGATATATACCAGATTATTGATGATCTGCAGTATCACCGATAATCAGATATATAAGCTAACCTCTGGACACCTGAGTAGAGTAGGAGTGTTTGGTGCAACCGTAATACTTAGAGGACTAGGCCTCAGAGCAGTAAAGAGTACTGCACAAATTCCTTCCAAAGACCTGAACTCTCCCGGGGGGAGGAGTCAGGCTGAGAGTAGGAAGGACAAACTGAGAGTGACACTCAGGAGGGAGTGTCACTACCAGGACTGGGAACCGCCTCTAACAGTAAGGTCGGTTCTCGAGGTCGGACAAACCAGGTCGTAACCACACAGACAGATACAGTACAGATTCAGAAGGCAGATGTGGGGTCTAATAAACAAGCAGGGTTCGGCAACAGGGTATCAGAAATATCAAGGTACAGAATCAGGAGGCAGATGCGGAGTCTTAGGGCGAGCCGGGGTTCGGCAACAGAGTATCAGAGTAGCAAGGTACAGGATCAGAGTTCAGAAGAATAGTCAGGCAAGCAAAAGGTCATAACAGATAATCACAATCAAACTAGTACTTTAGACTATCAACAGAATCTAGCTAAGTGTAGGATTACAGCTCCAGCTGGTCCCGGCACACTTAAGGATCTGACTCAGGTCTAAGTGCTACCACATAGTGATTGCAACGCCAGACAACCAGCAACTGAACAGCCAGCAGTATATATACTAAAACACTCTCCAGCCCCTCCCTAAGTGCTGGACCAATGAAATGAAGCAGGGTTGTCAGCTGACCGGCTTGGTCAGCTGACCCTTTTCTGACTGCCATATAAGTTCTGCCTCTCTGCGCGCACGCGCGTCATTCTGAACCTTGGTGGACTATCAGTCCCAGCCACACCAGTACTGTCTTGCAATGTGCTCGCTGACCTGTGCGCGGGGTTGGTCGCACCTCCATCAGCACCGGTGGTGGCCTCCCCGCGCTGGGTCAGCCTGTTCGCAACAGGCCCATGCGCGCTGCGGCGGTTTTTCCGCATTCCGCAATGCCATCTGTACTCTCTGCCACTGAAAATTGAGCCGTGGAAAGACCAAGACTCGCATAGGGACAACTACCTTACGAAGGCACATGACTACAAAGCACAAACTGCAATGGGATGACCACCTGAGGAAAAGCAGCACACAAAAGCAAAGCCACACACTGGAGTGGAAGATACCAGGCCGCAATTTTTTCTTAAAAAAGGCGATACCTAAACTATACCGTCATGTTGAAAGGCAAGTGGTGACATCTCTGGGTCAAGGGTCCATCTGACCATGGATGCCTGGTCTGCAAAGCACGCTCAGGCCTGCCCGAAGACTAAGTCAGCCCCCACATACAGCATCTCTGCCTGCACACTGCTAATCAGGTACCACATTCACCACCCTACTACTGTACACTGCAAATAAGATTGCGGTATATTAGATCACCTGGCATAGCCAGTGCCCAATTCATCCGAATTCCTAAATTGCCCCTCCCCTAAAGAAAAAAAAAACGTTCCTGGACACATGTCTGCATTTGCACACAGGATATGCAATTGCAGGAAGGGATATAGCTTCAGTTATTTATGGTGCTAGTGGAGCTAAGTGACAGTGCCATCCATGGCAGTCTGGCGGTGGATTGGGTGGTAGTACTGGCATGTTCATTGCAATGCCTCTCCACTGACTCCGCTGTCGGTGGAGAGGCATTGCAATGAACATGTATGTTTAACAGTCTTCTAGGAATTGTGTTATAAAGATCTCAGATGAAAGAGATGTGAATAAATGATGTACTCTGAAAACGGTAAAAAGCACTTGGCTGTAATTTTTATTTAATTTCAAGTATTAATATTGTGCCATCCATTAATTAAGCGTCACAAGAATATAGATGTGGCACTAATCCTTTTGTTTAATAGGAGACATTATAGACATATGTTGAATAGAACCGCTGCTAGCATGAAAAAAAAAATTGTCTTGACAGATGCATTTAACGCTGACATAATTAAATGGGAAATGTCAGCTACTGCTGACCTCTATTGTTTCAGCAGTTTCATTCTTTTTCTGGAAAGAGCTATTTCTCAAAATGAGTGCCCTGAGTAGAACCAATTATTAGCACTTGTCTGGAGAACTTCAGCTATCTGTGCTAAATTCAGTGCCGAATGGTGTGGAATTAGAACTGAAGATATTTTAACATTTATCATAAAAGATTAGCACGGAGATATCATTTACGGGCAAAACACAAGCGCAATGTGGAGAAATAGCAGAAGCAATTGCTGTGATTTTACAGATATCAAAAGAAAAATAATCTACTCTGAATGGAAATCTGAACTCGATCTACAAACATTTGGCATAACTCTGTGCTCATTTCCATATGTCAGAATAAGAATATAGAATAATTTAAGCAAGAAGTGTCCTAAAAAAAAGCATCATCTATCTCCTCAACAGGTGATGATGTGGAGGTGTGAGGTGGTGTGGAGGGTATATAAGATTTCTGTCATTTTTGAAAACTCTGCCAGCAATGTGTTTAAAGTGGGAAAAAAAAACCCTTTCACTTAAGCCATCTCTGCATTTCCAGACCTAAATGTACAAAGTGCAGTATTATTTTTACAGGTCTGGAAACTGTAGTACAGATACTGGTATTTATCTCTTTGAGCATGAGTAGTTAACTGCGCAGAGCTGCAAAATAGATTACTTACTTTGCAAACCAGCACTTCTTAAAGGACAACTATATCCACAACCAAGTGTTATAAAACTACAATATACAAATAATGTCTATGTATTGGTTGTGTAAGCATTTTGCCATTTTTCAAGTTGAAATTCAGAGTCAAAAGCTCTGTGTTACTTTATGTAAGTTTTGCATTGGAAGGATCCATTAGCAGAGGTGAGTCAGTGTTTCATGTGGCGTCAGCCATTGCTGTTCTCTGCACTTTTAGAAAGGTATAGTGAAAGATGTTTAGCCTTCCTTGATGTCAGGTTTTATGCACAATTAGTTTAAAATATGTATTCATTTAACCGATAAGAGATACACAACTTTCCCTCTGCTTAGGACCGCATACAGGTTCAGTGCATTCCCTTTAGACACTTAAGCTATCCCTGGGAGCCCAGCATCTTATTTGGACATCTCATTCAGAGAGAAAGAACACCAGAGATGGCACGAACAGTTTGCCGGCGAGCAGTATTCTGCAAATATCGTTTGTTCACATTCACGGCGAATAGCAAACATTTGGCGTGTTCGATTCGCCCCCTATACATCATCATTGAGCTAAACTTTGACCCCTTACCTCACAGTCAGCAGACACATTGCAGCCAATCTGCTAGCACCCCTTCCTGGACCCCCTACCCCCTATCAAAAAGCAGTTGCGGTGGCCATATTGGATCAATACTCTGCTGGCTGCTGACTGTTAATGAGAGCAGGGGCAGACTTTCTGCAGATAGGTAGGGAAAGCATTAGCTAAACCTGTGTTCTTGTTCCTCACTTCAAACAGCCCTATTGAGGCCTAGCACATCGGTCTCCTGTGGTTTTTTTGTGTGTGACACTCCACAGCCCACTGACACCCAGAGCTGTGTGCACAATACTGCTGTTGCCTCATTAAGTTACAGGCACAGAACCACTCCAGTGCAATATTATTTCACTGTATTCTGATAGTACTATTGCATTTCTCTGTGGGAGACACTTCACAGCCCACTGGCAACCAGAGCTGTGCATAATGTGATTCCTGCCCTTTAGGGATTAAAACTTGACTTTGTGTCAACTCCATAATTTTTGGTGGGACTTTTGGCATGGATCCCCCTCTGTCCCCTCTCCATGCCACAGTCCACGGGTTAGATCCCTTAAAACAACTTTTTCATCACTTTTGTGGCCAGAAACAGTGTTAGTAGGTTTTAAAAATCGCCTGCCCATTGAAGTCTATGGCGGTTCGCTAGATTCGCCTGTTTGCAAACATTTTCAGAAGTTCGCATTTGCCCTTCACGAAAAGAAAATTCTATGTTTGCAACATCTCTAAAGAACACCAGCCTTTCAGTCACAGAGCTGAATTCCTGTATGTTATTAGCTCATTATTACTCATTGCTTGTGGCTGTGCAGGCATCGAATGAGGGCAGAAAATGTTTAACAGATTAACTCCTTTATATACAGAGTTAGAAAGAACCTGGCCATTGTTTTTTCATTCAGATATGTATAGTAAAGGTGGCCATACGTCAAGCGGTTTGTCAGCCTATTGACCAAGAGACAGATCTCTCTGATTGAATCTGATCAGAGGAAGAGATCTGTTGGCTGCCCATACACCACAGGCAGATTCCCGTTTGATTTCAGCATGAAATCTTATGGGCATTGGGAATCAGCCTTGAGAGGCCACCTTGCCGCTCCCCCCAAATGTTACATGTGCCCCCTGTGGCTGTGCACTAAAACACTTTACCTGTCATCTGTCTGTCGTGCTTCTGCATTGGCGCATCACAAGTCTGCCAGCGTTATAGCACGTGGTGGGCATGTGTGATGTCACAAACGCATCCCATGTGCTATATGTCAGTAGTCACATGGGACCCAAATGCGGTAGTACAGCAGACACAGCGGCGGCAGAAACTAGCATGCAGTGTGATAGGTAAAGAATTTTAATGCACAGGTACTGGGGAAACATATATCATTTGACATAGACAGTGCCCAGGGGTTCACAAAACCACACCCCTGATTGACCTGATAGGGTCAAGATTTCCTAGCACGTCCGAACAATAGAGTTGGCCCGAACGGTTCGCCGGCAAACAGTTCCCAGCGAACTTCCGTGGTTTGCGATCGCGGAGAACCGTGAACTTTTGGGGAAGTTCGGTTCGCCCCCATAGTGCATCATGAGGGTCAACTTTGACCCTCTACATCACAGTCAGGAGGCACATTGTAGCCAATCAGGCTACACTCCCTCCTGGAGCCCCGCCCCTTTTTAAAAGGCAGGCAGTGTCAGGCTTTTAACTCACTCGTGTGCCTGCAGTAATTAGTGAAAGGATAGCGGTTGTAGACTCTCATAGGGAAAGCTTAGTTAGGCTCTTGTAGGCTTCTTAGCTTGCTCCTTGCTGATTCTTATTGCTAAAAAAGCACCCCACAACAGCTCTTTTGAGAGCTAATCTTGTTCTTGTGATCTATTTTTTTGTGTGTGTGTGCGTCCCACTGACACTTGTGTTGCATAGACAGCCTTGGTAATTCCTACTGTGTGTGCCACTGCCAGGCCCAGCACATTCAGTGACTACTACCTGTGTGTGTGACAGGTGCACATTGTAATACCCACTGCATATACCTACCTGTTGTTCACTGTGCACCCACCCACCTACGTGAGCACACGCAGTGTCACTGTGCCTGTTCGGTACCTGTCTGTGTGTGACAGGTGCACATTGTAATACCCATCACTGCATATACCTACTACTACCTGTTGTTAACTTCAGTGCACCCACCCACCTACATGAGCGCATGCAGTGTAATATACCACTCCGTGCATACCTGTTAACTGCACCTGTGTGACTGCACATTGTATTACTCAAGTCAGTGCATACCTTTCACTTCCTCCCCCCCGATATGGACAAAATGGACAAAACAGGTAGAGGCAGTGTTAGAGGGAGACCAAGAGGAAGGCCACCCGGCAGGTCTGTGCAAGGTCATGGTGATGTGATTTTGTGCGGCCCTGGGCCAAAGTACAGTGCTCAGAAGAAGGCACGTCCCATCCACTACCAAGATTGTCAGGACGTGGTTGACTATTTAACACAGAACACCTCATCTTCTGCAGCCACCAGCGCTACTCCTAGTACCACATCCGCTACATTTGACAGTTTGCAGGAGTTATTTGGTGGGGAAATCACTGATGCACAGCTATTATTGTTACAACCAGATGAAGGGAGGCACTAAGCAAGTTACACCACCTATGTCTGAGTTAGGTGACACTATGGACGTAATGTGTGCGGAGGGGGATGATGAAGTACCTGCTGTTGGTGCAGTTTTGGAGGTGTCTTAGTCAAGCAAAGCTCAGCAGGATGATTATGATGATGATGATGATACGGATCCCACGTATGTTCCCAATAGAGGAGATGAACAGGGGGACAGTTCAGAGAGGGGAGTCAGAGAGGAGTAGGAGGAGACAAGTTCCTGAAAGAAGCAGGGGGAGCTCGTCATCAGAAACAGCTGGTGGCAGTGTCTGGCGCCATGTATCGCCACCTATGGACAGTCAGCCAACATGCCCTTCAACATCAGCTGCTAATGCCACCATAGTGCCATCACCCCAGGGGGGCTCAGCGGTTTGTACATTTTTTAGTGTGTCTGCCTCAGATTGGAGCAATGACATCTGTTCTCTCTGCCTCCAAAAATTGAGCTGTGGAAAAGCCAACACCCACATAGGGACAAGTGCCTTACGAAGGCACATGCAGAAAAGGCACAAACTGCAATGGGAAGAGCACCAGAGGAAAAGCAGCACACAAAAGAAAAACCACCCTCCTTCTGCTCTTCCTCCTTCAGGTACAGCATCTTCAGCCGCTTTCTCCCTTGCACCTTCACAGCCACCCTCCTCCACTCCGCCTCTGACCTTGAGAGGTTCCTGCTCCTCTGCCCACAGCAGCCAGGTGCTGTAAAGGAAATATTTGAGCAGAAGAAGCCAATGTCTGCCAGTCACCCCCTTGCCCGGTGTCTGACAGCTGGCTTGGTGGAGCTCGCCAGCTGTTACCATACAAGCTGGTGGACTTTGAGGCCTTCAGTAAATTTGTGGCCATCGGTACACCGCAGTGGAAGATACCAGGCCACAATTATTTCTCTAAAAAGGAAATACCCAAACTGTACTGTGAAGTTAAGAGGCAAGTGGTGTCATCTCTGGCACACAGCGTTGGGTCAAGGGTCCACCTGACCACGGATGCCTGGTCTGCCAAGCATGGTCAGGGCAGGTACATTACTTACACAGCCCATTGGGTCAACCTGGTGAATGAAGGCAAGCAGGGAGTATGTGAATGTGCAGCGGACCAACTTGTGACACCTCCACGGCTTGCAGGCAGGCCTCCTGCCACCTCCTCTCCTCCTGCTACATCCTCTTCCTCCTGCGTCATCCTCCTCCTCCTTAGCTGAGTGGCAGTTCAACTCTACTGGTGCTGCTATCTCCTCTCCAGCTACACAGTCCCAGGGCCTATGGTGCATGCCAGGTACGACGGTGTCACGCCATCTTAAGCTCCGTCTACACGGAGCGATGTAACAGCAATGTTACTTATCAATTGAGCCTCTGATGCGGCTCGATTAATAAGATCCGTCAGGTCAGATTCCGCCACCGCCGATTCCCTGCTCGTTCCCCACGAATGGACAATGGCAGGTAATCGAGCGGAAGATAAGCGGCGCCGGCGGGGACGAGCGGGGGATCGAATCCGACGCAGGCGCAGGCGAGCGGGGACATTGTAGACAGACCAAATTTGATCAGCTGGACAGTCACTGTTGTTCTATCACGGAGCTACCACAGCCCGGCGACCATATGGGCTTGGAAACCACCACGGCCTGCACTCTCGCCATGGTGCGCATCAGTCCAGCATGGCTGTCACAAAACAAACAGCTGCAATGCGTTACACAGTGAGTTTGGTGTGTCAGTGTGAAGCAGTACTCTAATTACACTTTTGCGGAAGTTCGCAAACCGAAAATTGGAGGATCGGGCCATCTCTAATGGTCAATAAGCAACCAACTTGCTAAATGTATGGCCACCTTTAGAATGAGTTTACACCGGTTTTGTTTATTTTATCAGCTAATTGTTTTACTGCATCCTGATATCTGAGCAACAGGTCTTAGCATAAATTACAGAATACAGAAAAGTGAGAGGAATGGATATTTAGCTTTCCACTTTGACTACTGATGGACTCACTGCTCAGAGATATAATTCAAATAATTTGTCAGTTGAGACACACAAAGACACAGATGCCTGCAGGCCAGTGACATAATCTGTTACAAAAGAGGGTATGGAGGGATGATGGTGCAGTGCACAATGGAGCAGCAAGGAATTGGAGGGGTAAGGAAGAGAACAACAGCCTCAAACTTTGCTTGGATGAGATGATCTAGTAGGCCAGCTCTCCTGGCGATCCCTCGGGCCTGCTGAACTAGCGTGTTTTTAGGGGTGGTTCACAGCCCGGGTTGAAGTGATGAAGGGGAGGAAACAGGACCTTGCAAAGTGCACAGTGAAGTGGAGTGAGGAAGTGACTCCTTTCTGGGATCTAGTGACAGGAGAAATGCGATACATCTTCCTGCTGGGAGTTAGTGTTGGGCGAACATCTAGATGTTCGGGTTCGGGCCGAACAGGCCGAACATGGCCGCGATGTTCGGGTGTTCGACCCGAACTCCGAACATAATGGAAGTCAATGGGGACCCGAACTTTTGTGCTTTGTAAAGCCTCCTTATATGCTACATACCCCAAATTTACAGGGTATGTGCACCTTGGGAGTGGGTACAAGAGGAAAAAAAAATTTAGCAAAAAGAGCTTATAGTTTTTGAGAAAATCGATTTTAAAGTTTCAAAGGGAAAACTGTCTTTTAAATGCGGGAAATGTCTGTTTTCTTTGCACAGGTAACATGCTTTTTGTCGGCATGCAGTCATAAATGTAATACATATAAGAGGTTCCAGGAAAAGGGACCGGTAATGCTAACCCAGCAGCAGCACACGTGATGGAACAGGAGGAGGGTGGCGCAGGAGGAGAAGGCCACGCTTTGAGACACAACAACCCAGGCCTTGCATGAGGACAAGAAGCGTGCGGATAGCATGCTTTGTACCACCATGCAGTCATAAATGTAATAAAGATAAGTGGTTCAATAAACAGGGACCACGCGGCAACGCTAACCCAGCAGCAGCACACGTGATGGAACAGGAGGAGGCGCAGGAGGAGAAGGCCACGCTTTGTGAGACACAACAACCCAGGCCTTGCATGAGGACAAAAAGCGTGCGGATAGCATGCTTTGTACCGCCATGTAGTCATAAATGTAATAAAGATAAGAGGTTCAATAAACAGGGACCACGCGGCAACGCTAACCCAGCAGCAGCAGCAGCAGCAGCACACGTGATGGAACAGGAGGAGGCGCAGGAGGAGAAGGCCACGCTTTGTGAGACACAACAACCCAGGCCTTGCATGAGGACAAAAAGCGTGCGGATATAGCAGCAATGCTTTTTGCCGCCATGCAGTCATAAATGTAATACAGATGAGAGGTTCAATAAACAGGGACCGGAAACGCTAAACCATCCCAGATGTTCATCGGTCATGTTACTTGGTTGGGGTCCAGGAGTGTTGCGTAGTCGTTTCCAATCCAGGATTGATTCATTTTAATTTGAGTCAGACGGTCTGCATTTTCTGTGGAGAGGCGGATACGCCGATCTGTGATGATGCCTCCGGCAGCACTGAAACAGCGTTCCGACATAACGCTGGCTGCCGGGCAAGCCAGCACCTCTATTGCGTACATTGCCAGTTCGTGCCAGGTGTCTAGCTTCATGCCCGGTTTCAGGTCCAGCGGTGCCAGCCACAAATCCGTCTGTTCCTTTATTCCCCTCCAAATTTCCTCCCCTGTGTGCTGCTTATCCCCAAGGCAGATCAGCTTCAGCAACGCTTGCTGACGCATGCCAACAGCTGTGCTGCACTGCTTCCACGATCCTACTGCTGCTGGTGCTGGGTTAGCATTTCCGGATGAGGTACAGCTTTGAGATGCGTTGGAGGAGAAGGAGTCAGAGAGGTAGGTGCTGCTGTTGTTATCCAGCTGTTTGCGGCGTGGGCAACACCCGCGCCGTAGCAGGTGAGGAATCGCTGCCAGGCTCCACAAGGTTCACCCAGTGCGCGGTAAGGGAGATGTATCGACCCTGGCCGAACGCACTCGTCCAGGTGTCAGTGGTGAGGTGAACCTTGCAGGCAACGGCATTCTTCAAGCTTCGGGTTATTTAGCTGACCACGTGCTCATGCAACTCAGGCACTGCAGAGCGCGCAAAGTGGTAGCGGCTGGGAACCACGTAACGTGGGATGGCCACTGACATCATGCCCTTGAAGCTGTTTGTCTCCACCACTCGATATGGCAGCATTTCGCAGGCCAGAAGCTTGGCTATGCTGGCTGGCTGTTACTGCCACGGCCCGGGGGTCATTTGCTGGCAATTTCCTCTTGTGCTCAAACATCTCAGAAACAGACAACTCAACCGTAGCGCTGCACACCGAAGGGCTGTTGGTTGTTGTGTTTGATGAACACTGGGAGACCTCAAGAGCACTAGTCCGGAAAGTGACAGTGTCAGCATCGTCTGATGTTTGTGAATGTTGTGAACCACGCAATGGCTGGGCTACTGCTGCTGCTGAGGCGGGTCTGGTGGTGAGTCTGGTGAACCCAAGGGAGGCAGTGTTGCTGGTGGTACCCTGTCCTGCCGCGTTTGCCCACAGAGTGGGATGTTTGGATAGAATGTGGCGGCTCATGCTGGTGGTGGAGAGGTTGTTAATACTTTTCCCCCTGCTCAGGCGGGTCTTGCACACCTTGCAAATCGCCATGGTAACATCCTCAGTGCAGTCTTCAAAGAAAGCCCAGACTTTAACTGGCTGAGGACTCGGACCTCGTGCGTGATGTGCTGGTGCTGCTTAACCCACTGCTGGACGCTTGAGAGGTCATCCAAGTAATTATCTGGTCCTGTTCTTTTGGATCTGTGAGGGTTGTTGTCCTGGACAACATGGGCAGTATTGAGTGGGTTTTCTTGGGTGCTCCCCTGTGGCCTGTACGTGAACCGTCAGGGGAAACACCTCTTCCCTTGCCCCTCCCTCTTTCACCGGATTTCTTCCTCATTTCACTTATCCTTAAAGTACACGCTGACTGGCAGCAGTACAGTGGCAGTACAGAAATGCTATACAGTGGTGGGTGAGCGGTGTACCACTATTGTCAGCAGTGACACAGAGCACAATGCTATACAGTGGCGGGTGAGCGGTGTACTACTGTTCCCAGCAGACACAGAGTGGAAGTAAACACAATGCTATATAGTGTGGCTGAGCCGTGTACACAGAGTGGCATTAAACACAATGCTATATAGTCTGCTATATAGTCACCCCGAACAGGGTGATGTTCTGCAGAACCCGAACAGTGGCAAACACTGTTCGCCCAACACTACTGGGAGGGAACGCAGATTTTAGTACCTAAACACACGATACAACATGTTTTCCGGGGTCGGACTCTGAGGCACATACAGATGGTCCCGATCATCATCCTCATCATACAACTCTTCTCCTGAGTCTGACCCACCCACCACCTCTGCCACCCCAACATCCCCAGACACAGACCCCTCATCGTCCTCAACATTAACTTGGGATGCTGGCCTGAGCCAGACCTCCTCCTCCACATCAGGCCCCATCATCTCCTCAATGGCAGCCCTCATTAATCGCTCTGGCGACGGACTGATGGACACAACGTTCTCCTCCGGGGAGGGCTGCTGCTGACCACTGGCTGCTGGGGTGGATGTTATAGCTTGCGTGGGGCGTTGGCTGTTGCTGTTGTTGGGAGTGCTGCTCACAGCGGAGGTCTCTGGGGAACTCATGTTGAGCTCATATAGTGGTTGACGGTGAGTGGAGTATTACTGATCCCAGCAATATACACACTGACTGGCAGAGTACGCAATGCTATATAGTGTGGCTGAGCGAGGTACACAGAGTGGCAGTAAACAGAATGCTATATAGTGTGGCTGAGCGAGCGGTGTACCACTATTCCCAGCAGACACAGAACAGTGAACAGAATGCTATATAGTGTGGCTGAGCGAGCGGTGTACCACTATTCCCAGCAGACACAGAACAGTGAACAGAATGCTATATAGTGTGGATGAGCGAGCGGTGTACCACTATTCCCAGCAGACACAGAACAGTAAACAGAATGCTATATAGTGTGGCTGAGCGAGCGGTGTACCACTATTCCCAGCAGACACAGAACAGTGAACAGAATGCTATATAGTGTGGCTGAGCGAGCGGTGTACCACTATTCCCAGCAGACACAGAACAGTGAACAGAATGCTATATAGTGTGGCTGAGCGAGCGGTGTACTACTGTTCCCAGCAGACACAGAACAGTACACAGAATGCTATATAGTGTGGCTGAACGAGCGGTGTACTACTGTTCCCAGCAGACACAGAACAGTACACAGAATGCTATATAGTGTGGCTGAACGAGCGGTGTACCACTATTCCAAGCAGACACAGAACAGTGAACAGAATGCTATATAGTGTGGCTGAGCGAGCGGTGTACCACTATTCCCAGCAGACACAGAGTGGCAGTAAACAGAATGCTATATAGTGTGGCTGAGCGAGGTACACAGAGTGGCAGTAAACAGAATGCTATATAGTGTGGCTGTGCAAGCGGTGTACTACTATTCCCAGCAGACACAGAGTGGCAGTAAACAGAATGCTATATAGTGTGGCTGAGCGAGGTACACAGAGTGGCAGTAAACAGAATGCTGAGCGAGCGGTGTACTACTATTCCCAGCAGCGACACACAATGACTGGGGGGGACCCTGGCTAGCGTGGCTGGAGCGCGAACTACCCTGCCTGCCTACCCAAAGCTAAACCCACAGACAAATGGCGGAGATATGACGTGGTTCGGGTATTTATTTACCCGAACCACGTGACAGTTCGGCCAATCAGAGCGCGTTCGGGTCCGAACCACGTGACCCGTTCGGCCAATCACAGCGCTAGCCGAACGTTCGGGGAACGTTCGGCCATGCGCTCTTAGTTCGGCCATATGGCCGAACGGTTTGGCCGAGCACCGTCAGGTGTTCGGCCGAACTCGAACATCACCCGAACAGGGTGATGTTCTGCAGAACCCGAACAGTGGCGAACACTGTTCGCCCAACACTACTGGGAGTCCCAGTCTCCATAACATTTTATGGGGATCTTTTTAAAATTGAACATGAATTGTAATAAGTGACTGTCCTTATTGTGTAGCAACAGTAAAATTATTAAAACAGCTAACCTCAGTGGGCACAGTTTTCCTTTTACTACGGTGTATTTAATGTCAATACAACTGCTACTGCTACAGGATTTTAAAACTTTTTGGGGCCGAAGTAGTTAAACATTTTTGAAGGCATCCATTGTAGATGAGTCTGACAAATAATCTGCCCCTCCAGCTGCTAAATTTGTCCATAAACAACCATAATCTGCTATGGTAATAGAAGAGGCTCACATGAAAAATAACAAAGACATTTAAAATACAAATACATTACTTGGGATGTCTGTTTCCGCAGGTTTCTCTAAGTGTCCATTATGGTCTCTTACCATGTTAACAATAACAAACGGAAGTATAAAAGTCCAAGTAGATGCACATTGCAGAATAAAAATCTTTTGTATTTTCAAAGTGATAATTGGATGTTGGGGCACTGAATGTTCACTGAACCTTTGCATGGCAGTCACATCCCTGGCAGCTGCTTTGTATGCAATGACAAATAGTAAAATGAATTATTTCAACTGCTAACTGTCCTGAGTAGTGGAATTTTAGACGGAATATGACACCGTCCTTGTTATCTTACTAAAACACTTGGTTAGACATGACAGCCTGGCTCTGCTGCTTAATGCAACAAGAAGGAAAAAAAAAATCACAGTATTCCATTACGTAGCTTCAACCATGGATTTGGCAATGAATTTTGCATGCCGTGCACCAAGCTACCTCCAGCTCCATGTCTTGCAATTTATTTTAAAACTGTGCCAACCTTAAAAAAAAAATATTGTTTGGTTAAAGTGTGTGTGCCTGTGTATATATATATATATATATATATATATATATATATATATATATATATATATATATATATATATATATATTTTATTTATTTATTTATTTACTGTATTATCTATCTATCTATCTATCTATCTATCTATCTATCTATCTATCTATCTATCTATCTATATATATATATATATATATATCCTATATAATATTTTGCAAGTGTCTCTGTGTCCCATGGCCCTGTGTGTGTGTGTCCGAGCTTCCGGACCTGACAGTTTGCTGTCTGTGAACCTCATTGCATTGTGGGAAAGAACAGCTTTTTCCAACTGCCGAGCAAGCAACATCTCCATGTGTGCATATACTTTGGACAGCGATGTCTTAAAGCAACTCTAAAGTAAACAAAATGTACATATATACTCACCAATAGAGAGGGTGCTCGCTGGGACCACTCTTCTTCATGGCCATGCTTTCCTCTGTGTACAAGCACAGCTGCACTGCAGTGTTGGCGCCTGCGCATGCACAGTAGCACTGAGCCAGAGCCACTTGTGCATGGATGAAAAGCCATGTACAACTGGCTCTGTGCTCCTGCACAAGTGTGAACCATGCCCCTGTGCAGTGCGACCATGATTATACACAGAGGTGTAGCGTGGCCATGAGCAATAGTCACCATTATTGTGCGATGTTGTCAGAGGATCCAAGTGCAGGCTTGTAGGTGTGTAAGAAGATAGGGGAAACCTCTGGACTAATCAGATGCTTTCTTCTACTTAGGTAAGTATCTCATTTTTTTTTTATTTACTTCAGGTATGCTTTAAAAAAAATGTATCTACGAGGGGCAGGCCCAAACTTTGAAAAATATATTGAGACAGATTCTAGCAAAGAATATTGGACAGCTGTTTTTATCCATTTCTGACATACAAGAATCATACGAGAATCACGATACAGGACAGTTTCCAGCACTGACGATTTGACAAATCTCTGGTGTATGCAGTTAACCTGAATGAATTGTTTTTGTTCTTCGTCACAGACATACACCATAAAAAGCTCCTATGTAACTGTTCACACAGCTTTCATTTTTCCCATATGTTTAAGTCTGAGCTGGAACAAGGAGGACACCTCCTGATAATTTGAGCTGGATTTTCGCCCACACCACATAGGCAATGACCTGGGACCATTTCTGCTCAAGGGGGTGGTTGAACTTGCAGAAGGGGTTACTGACTGCACATGAGGCTGAATATGGAATAGGGAGAATGTAAATAGGTAGCCACTAGGGATACTCATTCAAATTCAGCAAAAATAAAATTATGCATATCAGATTTTGGCATTTCCGATTAGAAATCGAAAATAAGATTTCTGCGGAATACCATATTACTACAAATTGGTCATTTTAGCCCAATCCCAGAACTCGGAAGCATTGGACCAATCAGAGAATGCAAAGTCAACTAAGAAGTATTTGGCCAATCCGGGAATGCAAAAAAATGACCAAAAAAAGGAAAAAACCTGCTTTGAAATCGGAAAACAGAAATTGGAAATCTGCAGAATCGGTAACCGGCATTGGGGGAAATCAGAATTTGGCATTTCCAACCATTTCCAACCAGCAACACACGGAAGAGGGGAGCTGTCGCTTAAAGAAACTGTATGTTGATGTAACAAATCTAAGTGGGGACTAAGTGCTGCACAAGGAAAGAATGGCTGCTATGTACAGAAAGGGGCATGGATATGAAAGAGGGTCAGAGGAAAATTGACATGGGGAGGAAAACATATAATCACTTTAGCCATGCAATATTTCCTCACTGATGTGAATACTCATGTAGAAGGTGATTTCTATTTTTAGGCTCTGAAAAATTTCCGTATTTGCAAATGCTATATCAGACTGCACAGATGTATAAACAGTGTATGCGCTATAGCAATCATAATTGTATGGATTCTGGCACTGAAGATATTGTATCACCCAGATAGGTGGAAACGCACAGCATTTCATTTTTATCACAAAGGTGCAGTTATCCTCTGACACACTCAAATAAGCTGCCAAGATACCGCTCCTGGATTATTAGTGAAGCAAAAGGTAAACACATTAATTTACTGTCTTTCAAAAACAACATTTCATGAGTATACTGCACAAAAAGTTCATTTTAATCCTGAATATGTACAATATTTTAAACTCCAACTTCATAGAAAAATATAATAGAAATTAAATATTTGTAAACAGTGTCATAATTAGTATTTCCACAGAGATTCGCTTGTATTACTCAGATATACTATATGCAGCAAAGTTGTCCATCTGTGGACTGCAAATCACACTGTCCCACCAGGGGTCATTTTGCTGCTGCACAGCAGTCGACTCCCAGTCACTGTTAGGGATGAGCAGGTGAATTTTTCAAGTCCAAGCCTTTAGCAGCCAATTTATTTAGAAGCTTGCAAGTGCTCCGGGCCAATTTATTTATTTATTTATTTACTTATTTATTGTATTTATAAAGTATCAACATATTACGCAGTGCTGGACATTATTTTAGGTTACAGACAATATTTAGGGTTGACATACAGCAATACGACAATACAGGAAAACAAGAAAAACCATACTCTTATTTGTTACATTTGCTTGCTACTAAATAGTACTGCTGTAATGTGTATTTATGGCCACTTGTCAGTAGGGGGCAGTGTGAGACAATAACAGATGATGTCTGCTTTCAGTTTCCATGTGTTCTTCTTGCAGAGAGAGATGAAAGCATTCCAAGAATTTACAGCACAAAAAGTTCTGCTGGCTGAGGTCAAAAGTAGTGCACTTATCTTCTCAAATGACATAACTGTACTGAAACTGCTAATTGATTAAATAGCCTATTTTTGCGTACCAAAAATTTTCGCAAAAATGACGCACTTTCACGTTAAAGTTTGCCTTTACACACTTCTACAAATTGACTGGCAGATATCGGGGCAAAATTGCATTGAAGAATACAGTGAACATTAGAGGTTAATAACAAAGCCCCAATACATTCTAGAATCACAAAGTTGCTAGGTATGTTAAGGAGAACAGTGGAAACAAGGGGAAACTTTTTTTTCAAAAAGACCCTGTAGTTTTTTGAGAAAATCAATTTTAAGGTTACAATAGAACAAGAAGTTATTTTTAAATGCGGTAAATATGACAGATAATGTACTCTACCCATCTTCAGTGAAAATTTACATATATCAACAGGAAGAGCAGTACATTTACTTTTGTGGTTTCCTGGTAGTTAGTACGCAGTGTGTAATGACTACCTGGAAAACCTGGGCAAGTTGCAACATTTATACCAGGGATCGCTGTACACTCGCAATACTGCTTTATAAGGAAGGATCCCTTGGAAATATAGGTATTATATAAAAAAATTAAGTTAGGTCCCCCATCCAAATCCACTTTAACAGCTTGTCACCCATGGAGGCTGGTATAGCCAGAATGCAGAGTCTGGACCGCAGGGCTCCGTACCCTGAGCTATACCAGCCCGCATGGTCCATGACATGGGGGGCTATAGAAGAAAGGGGTGGAAAAGACTCCCCCTCACTCTTAAAGCATAGACAACGGGCTTAGCCCCACCTCTAGTGCCCAGGAGGAGGGTGGAGGTAACTACAACCACACATGGGTGTAGGCCCCAGGGGGCAGGTTATGGTGAGATCTGGGGATTACCTTTAATACATCCTATATACATCCTATAGACTTTGATCTCAGTCGCACACCCATGCACCTGCTGCACATGTCTCTCACCGCCGCAGGTACTTGCTATACTAAACTAGTAAGCCCCATCAAAGCATCTTGAAATGTGCCAATAGGGCTTCCTATTGTTTCACTTATTGAACCAATAATAATACTCCTCAGGGAAGATAGTTCATTATAGAAAGTGTCAGCGGGAAGTGAGGTGTGTGGAAGTGCAGCAGGGATCTTTAGACAAAGTTGACGGAACAATGGCGAGGCATTAATACAAAAAATTAGGATTGTTAATTAAGAACATTAATGGACTTTTTTTTGTTATGTTTTTATTTCACTTTTACCTGTTCATGGTAGTGAGTAAGGGGTGTACCCCTATACCCATTTCACCTGGTGGACAGGCATCTCGGGTCAGGGTGCAGATACTTTAGCTGCAGCATTGTCTGAATCACACACCTAAACAAGCTTACAGCTTATTCATTCAGACTTCCGTCAGATACCTCTGATCTGCATGCTTGTTCAGGGCTATGGCTAAAGGTATAAAAGGCAGAGGATCAACAGGACAACCGGGCAATCTGCGTTGTTTAAAGTTAAAATTTCAGTCTCCATATCCCTCACAGCTCAGCTGTGTTTTAAGTTACATTCAGTTCCTCTTAAATTGCAACTAATTGACCATCCATACCGGTAGTAATGAACAAAGAATTCTCATAACCTACATTTCTCAAATGATCCAAGTAGGAAGTTCAGTTTAGCCTATCAAAGTCTAGTGATTAATTACCTTCAAACTAACTAGTTGAAAACTGGTGCTTTTGATAGGCTCCATTTACCGGTATTTCCCCTCCTGAGTAGTGATGCTCATTTGGATTCTGTGTAAATGAAATTTCTGCATTTCCATTTGGAAATTTAAATTTCCGATCAGAATTTCCACACTCAAAAATCGAAAATAGAAAATAGCAGCTTTCAAAGGGCAACAACGAATTTACCAGAACTCACCAGTAATTCAGCAGAAATAAGCACCACATCAAGGTAACATTAACTTTGTTGTAACTTACTTGTATTGCTGCACACTATTGCTGTCTAACTAGATTATCTCTGCCTTTGATTCTGAACTGCACAGCCTACAAGCCACCCCACCAAATAAACACAAACTGCACTGATAAACGACTAAACACTGCTCCATTGCCCTAGGTAAGCCCACCACCAAGTATATCCTCCAACCTCTGCTACACCATTGTCCCTACCTATTTTCACCACCACTCCCATTGCAACAGTATGTATCCCCAACACATCATTATGCGTACCCCCCTCATACCTCCTCTTTCCTTTGATCACCCGCCCAATTGGTGCCTCATGTTCTGGCTCCATCTGCTCCTCCCCCTGGTCCCTTGTCCACTGCTCACCACACATCCTAACCCCAGGCCCACTCCAGTCTCCCAGCCCCCCCATTCTCCTCCTCATACTTCCCACCTCACCCACCACAACCAAATTCACCCACCAAGCCCCTCTCCCCGCTGCACCTCCCACCCTCCCCTTACCCACGAACATTCTCGCCCCAATCTCATTCCCATCCGCCCCATACTCAGACAATCTCTTCCTCTATCTGGCGCTCTCTGGAATGCCAGATCTATCCGCAACAAGCTTACAACTATCCATGACCTCTTTATCTCAAAAACCCTCACCTTTCTTGCCCTTACGGAGACCTGGCTCACCCCCTCTGACCTGCCTGCAGCTGCAGCCCTATCCTACGGGGGTCTACACCTCAGCCATACCCCAAGACCAGATAACAGGCCTGGGAGAGGGGTGGGCTTACTCCTCTCCCCATCCTGCACCTTCCGTGTCCTTACCCCTCCCCCGTCTCTTTACTTTACCTCCTTTGAGGCCCATGTTATCAGCCTCTATCATCCCCTCCCAGCCATTATTGCAGTCCTATACCGCCCCCCTCCAGTACAATATCGCACTTCCTAGAAAACCTTGCCTCCTGGCTCCCACACATCCTGTCCTCCGACCTCCCAACAATCATCCTCGGAGACTTTAACATTCCAATTGATGAGCCTACCACCTCTGCTGCCACTCAGCTTCTCTCACTCACCAACTCCCTTGGCCTCACTCAGCATACTAATGCCACAACCCACAGTGCTGGTAATACTTTAGACCTAATTTTCTCCAAAGCCATCGCACTTACCAACCTGGACATTACAATATTCCCCATCTCCGACCACCACCTCATCACCTTCACCCTCACTCCATCCAGCACCCCCTGTCCCCCTCCCCAAACTGGACGTTGGCAGAGAGATCTGCGCAACCTTGACCCCAATGTACTAGCCACACCCCTCCACTCTCTCTCCTCCTCCCTCCCCAGCCTAACCTGCCCCAACGAAGCGGCAGCTCAATACAACAGTAACCTCTCCGCAGCCCTAGACCATGCTGCTCCCCTGACCTTTCGTACCAACAGTCGCCCCAACCCCCAACCTTGGCACACTGCCCTCACAAAAAAAATACAAAATGAGACACGAGCTGCAGAACGCAAATGGAGGAAATCCCGCCACAACAATGATTTCCTGGGATACAAGACCAAGTTGCAGACGTACCATACTGCCCTTGCTGATAGTAAACAGATATACTTCACTCACTTGATCGCTACCCAAGCCTCCAACCCACGTCGTCTTTTTGCCACCTTCAATGCCCTACTTAACCCCACACCTCCCCCCCCAACCTCCACCCTCTCAGCCACTGACCTATCAAACTACTTTATCAACAAAATTACAACCATCCGGAGGGATATTTCTCTCCTCCACTCTATCGCCCCCGCCTCCCCACCACATCCGACTCCTGCCTCTTTCTCCTCCCTTACCTCCTTCAATCCTGTCACGGTGGAGGAAGTCAACCAGCTGCTGGCAACTTCACCTGCCACTTCCTGCCCCCTAGATCCGGTCCCATCTGATTCTCTGCGCCCACATTTTTCTGATCTGGCCCCTGTTCTCACCCATCTGTTCAACCTCTCCTTCTCCACCGGCAACTTCCCCTCCATATTCAAACAGGCCACTGTGCTTCCCCTGCTAAAGAAATCTTCACTTGACCCTGCTCTGCCATCCAACTACCGCCCAATCTCTCTCCTCCCCTTTGCCTCAAAAATTCTTGAACGCCTGGTCCACCAACGCCTGACCAACTTCCTTAACTCCAACTCCCTTCTCGATCCCCTGCAGTCTGGTTTTCGCACAGCCCATTCTACTGAAACAGCCCTCACCAAAGTGGTAAACGACCTTGCCCTTGCCAAAGCTGAAGGTAAATACTCCATCCTGCTCCTCCTGGACCTCTCCTCGGCATTTGACACTGTCGACCACTCCCTCCTCCTCCACTCCCTGCAGCTAATGGGCATTCAGGACCTAACCTTAGCCTGGATCTCCTCCTACCTCTCCAACCGCTCCTTCACAACATTTTTCAATGGCTCCTCATCCACTCCTACACCCCTCTCAGTTGGTGTTCCTCAAGGCTCCGTCCTAGGACCACTCCTGTTCTCACTCTATACTGCCTCAATTGGCAAAATCATCTCCTCCATGGGTTTCAATTATCACCTGTATGCCGACGACACCCAGATATATCTCCACACTCCAGATCTCTCCTCCTCTACCATGGACAAAGTCTCTGCCTGCCTCACATCCATTTCCTCCTGGATGGCTGCCAGGTACCTGAAGCTTAATTTGGACAAGACTGAGCTTCTACTATTCCCACCCCACACAGCTGCACCCCTCCCAGATCTTCATGTCACTATTGAAAATACTAATACTGTCTAGGCGTTACTCTGGACTCTGAACTTTCCTTTACAGGCCACATCCAAGGTATTGTCAGATCCTGCAACTTCCACCTCCGCAACATCTCCAAGATCCGCTCCTACCTGTCCCCTGACACCACTAAACTCCTCATCCATGCCCTTGTCATCTCCCGCCTAGACTACTGCAATTCTCTTTTATCTGGCCTTCCCTCTAACCGTACTGACCCACTTAAATTGGTAATGAATGCGGCAGCCAGACTGATACATTCTTCTCACCGCAGCGCCTCTACAACTCTGCTCTGTAAAGCATTACACTGGCTCCCCATCAGCTTTAGGATTAATTTCAAAATCCTGTGCTTGGCCTACAAATCAGTGCACAAGACCTGCCCGACCTACATCTCTGATCTGGTCCACAGGCACATACCAGCCCGCCCCCTCCGATCCTCCAATGACCTGCGCCTAGTCGCACCACGCATAACTCAGTCACACGCACGATTGCAGGACTTCACCAGAGCTGCCCCTACTCTCTGGAACTCTCTTCCACCAGCCGTCAGACTCGCCCCCACCTTTAATACCTTCAAACAAGCTCTCAAGACTCACCTCTTCACGCTCGCATACCCCCCTACACCAGCATCATAATATGTTCTGTTAGACCCCCTCTCAAAAGACGCACCTATTGTCTCCACCCCACCCTTTAGATTGTAAGCCTCTGGCAGGGCCCTCCTCCCTAATGTATCCAGCTTGATTATGCAATCTTACTCACAACCACCCTTCTTGTAGACTCGAACAGTCTCTATCTTGACCTATGACACTGTATTGTTATCAAATCATTTGCATGATCTTGTCTTGTTGTGAGTTTCCGTATGTTCTACCTGTATGTTAACCCATTTATCTATTGTGAAGCGCTGCGTAATATGTTGGCGCTTTATAAATTCAATAAATAATAATAATAATAATAATAACATTAGAAAGTGGATTTTTGCAGAAACTACGCGGAAGTATTTGGCCAATCAGAGAATTAAAAAAAAAAAAGAAAACACCTCGGAAATCTGAAAATGGCAAACAGAAATCGGATTTCTATGCAAACACCACATTACCACAACTTGGTAATTTTAGCCCAGTCACAGAACTCAGAAGAATTGGACCAATCAGAGAACGCAGAGTCAACTTAGAAAAATTTGGTGCCAATCAGAGAATGCAAACAAACAAAAAGCTCATTGATGGTAAAGCACAGTTTGAGCTCTTGTGAGTGTTGAATCCTTATGTAGCTCCATAAAGGGCAAAAGAGTGAGGCGTGAGGTGCAATTTTCCCAGCAGGCACCACAGGCAACAGTAAAGACATAAAAGAGTTTCTAATACTCTCCTCAATATCAAAAAACAATATTCTTTTTTTTGTTGTGATTTAATATATATTTTATTTTTTTTTTTATAGTTTATAGAACCTTATCTTCAAGGCCCAACGGTGACAAACTCTCTTTAAAATAAGCAGTTATTACAGTTTCTAAGAAATGACAAAAATGTACTTTATATTTTATTACATATAAGCAGATGCTTACATTACTTATAATCTGTGTATATCTCTTTCCAGCAGGCCAACAATCTGCTTTTCGATAAGGTGCTAAGCCATCTGTATGCAGTTTTGATAAGGTGCTTATGGACTATGCAATGAGAGCATCTTATATATATCTCTCCTTGTAAATAGCAAATAAATATCAACTACTCCTTCTCAATTTTTAATTTCAGATATGATAAAAGCTCCTTCGCTTCTCATGTCTCACTAGTGAACTGCTTACATTTATTTTTCTTACTGAAATCTGCATGAAAAGTATGTATAAAATATCACCCCATTAAAGTAGGTTATGTATGATGTGGGGATTTCAGCGTTCTTCGCACAAGTAATCAAAAGAATGCAGCAAATGCCAGGCGATTCCATCTCATCTGTGTACAAGCAGACCCATAATATACTGTGCAGTCAAACATATGCTACAAGATTATATTCATAGTGTATATACAGGAAGTGCTATACAAAAATATTATGCTCCTTGCCTTCAGAGCTAAATCTAGGAGGCACACAGCCAGGACAGGGCATGCACAGTAGCCTGCAACTCATACGGGTCGCAATCTTTAACGGGGCTGAGAGTCAAGGCCGGATTTATACTTTTTGTGCCCCTAGGCCAAGTATGTTTGGCTCCCCTTCCATGTGCAGCAGCACCCCTCCCATTCCATGTGTAGCCCCTTCCTCCATGTGTAACATCCATTTACTGTAGCTCCTTTCTTTTACATACAATTCCCTTGGGCATCATTTCCCCTTTGGCATGTGTTGCTCCCCATTTGCAGCCTTCTCTTTTATGTGTAGCAACCCCTATTTTACATCCAGGTTCCCCCTTGGGCTGCAGCCACTCAAGGCCCGTGCCTTTGTGGCCTTTCCAGGCTTAGAGCAGCACAAAGGATTGGATCTGGAGGACACCAAGGTAACTGAAAGACTACAGGGGGCAGCAAGAAGCCCCAGGTTATTAAAAATACTCAAAACTTAGGTATACCTTATATACCCGTGTATAAGCCTAATTTTTCAGCACAAAAATGTGCTGAAAAGTTACCCCCTCGGCTTATATGCGAGTCAGTGGAGCAGAATGGATGGTGGTGCAGGTTTTGTTCCTGGCAGAGGAGCGTAAGGATCGTGCACTAGTGATCATGCTCTTGTAAGCAGAGTGTGCTGCTCAAGACCTGCGTCCCCTGGCTTGTGTAGCTGGGCATGCAAGTAACATGTCAGCGGTGCAATGATCGGGTATTCTGCTTGTGTGGCAATCGCTGTATCTCATATCTATGATGCCATCTAGTGGTATCTTGAGACACAGCTGTATCAACCTTGGGGCACATCTAGCTATTGGGAAGGGGGCAGAATTGTACTGGGGGCACATCTAGCTAATATGGAGGGGGCTATTCTGGGGAGAGGGCTTATAGACGAGTCAATCACATACTCCTGGTTTCTCAGAGAAAAGTGGGTACCTCGGTTTATACATGATGTCGGCTTATATTCAAGTATATACAGTACTTTAAAATCTATCTGCAGGCAGAGATCTAAGAATAACGTATGATTGCTTGGTAATTGGAGTACTTACATTTTCTTTGTGTGAACAGAGGCACTATGACAGCTAAAAATCCTGTCTTGAAATTGTCATCCCATGACAAAGAGCATGGTGGGCAGTGCGTACATCATCAGCCAACACCAGTTGGCTAATGGTGTAATGGTTAAGGGCTTTGCCTCTGACACAGGAGACCAGGGTTCGAATCTCGGCTCTGCCTGTTCAGTAAGCCAGCACTAATTCAGTAGGAGACCTTTGGCAAGTCTCCCTTACACTGCTACTGCCAATAGAGCGCGCCCTAGTGGCTGCTGCTCTGCTCTGGCGCTGTGAGTCCGCAAGGAGAAAAGCGCAATATAAATGTTATTTGTCTTGTCTTGTCTTGTCTTGCGTAATGATGTGTAGACTTGCATAGCAATCGTCACCTGCAGGGATTGGGACTTGATACTTTGGGTGACAGTTCAGGGCAGAGTATAGTTGCTGTGTTACAGCCTTGCAACACATTCTGCTGCTATAGAGGAGAGAGGAGGGACACTTTTCCTGTAGGAATAGAACAATCTAAAACACCACAAAAGGCTTCATCTGGAAAAAATAGTGTACAGTGCAACAATATTCAATAGAGACATTATAGCCCCACCAACAAAATTCCCAGCAGCAACAGCCCAAGTCAGATCTTTTCCTGACAAAGACTTTCAGGGTGAATCATGTTGAAACTGGCGTCACTGTATATATTTGTACCCTCTTATGCTATTCCCTCAGTTTAGTGAGCAATAGACTGTGTACAGGGCCTTGTTGTGTCCAATTGGGGCAGTGATTCTTCACCCATTGGTTATACTGACCTACATCTGTCACTGCTTAGCCCTACATGTTTGTGAGAAAGCTACACCCCTCTCTATGATGCACATATGAGGGAGCTGGGAGACCAGTGAGAACCAGAACACACCTGTAGGGTGTAACGATCGGTGTAACACAGAGAGGATCTGATTACCGGTGATCTGCAGTATCACCGAGAATGCAGATATATACCCGATTATTGATGATCTGCAGTATCACCGATAATCAGATATATCTCTAACCTCTGGACACCTGAGAGATGAGAGTGTTTTGGTGCAACAGTAATAATTTGATGACCGCACCTGAATATCAGGTGCTAGAGCAATAAGGAGTATTGCTCTGCAGCAAGTTCCTTCCGTTGGTCTGAACTCTCCGCAGGGAGGAGTCAGGCCGAGAGTGGGAAGAACAGAACGTGAGTGACACCAATGGAGGAGTGTCACTGACAGATCTGTGAACTATCTCTCAACAGGAGAGATAGTTCTCGAGGTCGGGCAGGCCAGGTCGTTAACACACGGACAGATAAAGTACAGAAACAGGAGACAGATGCAGAATCTTGAGACTAGCCGAGTTCAGCAACAGAGTATCAGAATGACAAAGGTACAAAATCAGAGATCAGAGGAATGGTCAGGAAAGCAGAAGGTCATAACAAATAATCAACAATTCGTAGACAAAGGTGTGCGTTCCTTGGTCATCAACACCTTGGAAACTGGTCTAGATAATAACACAAATGATACAGAATTCCTAGACTAAGGTGTGAGCTCCTTGATCATCAACACCTAGGAAACTGGTCTAATGTAACACAGATACTGACAGGGTCTGAGTGCTACCACGTAGTGATCGCAACGCCAGACACCAGAGGAATGACCAGCACCCAGTATATATACACCAGCGCTCTCCTGTGCCTCCCCTAAGTGCTGGACCAATGAGAACTGAAAGAATTGTCAGCTGACACCCCTCTGGCTGTCATAAATGCTCGGCCTCTCCGCACACGCACGTGTCCTTCTGAACCAGTGTGGACTACAGTCCCAGCCACACCAGACATGTGTTGTAATGCCTCTGCTGTTTTGGATGCGGAATCCGCCGCACCGCTGTCCGAGCGTGCAGCGTTTTCTCCGCATTCAGCAGTACTGACAGAGGTAGGCCTATGCGTGCAAACCGCCGCGTCGGCCGCGGAATCCGCCGCCCTGTTCTCTGGGCATGCGGCGGTTTCTCCGCGTTCCGTCAGGCCAGTGAATGCAGGTCCCTGCGCACAAGCTGCCATGTTGAACGCGGAATCAGTCGCCTTACTCTGAGTACTTGCGGCGGCTTTTCCGCGTTTTCTCACATAGGGCATGTGAGCCTCCCACACGGACGCATGTGGAAAGGTCTCTTCACGTGTCCTGTATATTATATTTTATATGTTGTCAGTAGAAAGCGCTCCGCTGTATACATCAATGTGGTAAGAAAGTCCCATAGGAATTGCACTCACCCTTCCAAAATCACCACTGTTAGATTGGTCATAGATCGCTCTGCGTCCAGCCCCCGGTCCACGGGTCTGCTGTCAAGTGGGTATGACGTCCAGTCCCCGATCCACGGATCCACGGACCAATCTAACAGTGGTCATTTTGGAAGGGTGAGTGCAATTCCTATGGGACTTTCTTACCACATTGATGTATGAAGCGGAGCGCTTTCTCCTGACAACATATAAACTGTACTAGGGGGGATATCGCTGAACCCACTTTAGAGCGCACACGCAGGAAGGATTAAAAAGGACACTGATAGAGACTGGACACAACCTACGGCTGTGACCGGTACTCAAAGTGGGACTGTTGTCTGTGGACTCTGCTGGTGGTCTTTAGATCACCTGGTTGGTTTAGCGCTTTGTATAAGTATAACCTGTATATTATATGTTGTGCACCTTACAAATATTGACCTCTAGTACCTTAGTGGGCGTACGTTAAAAAAGGGTGCTGGGAAAAAAGGGCGCGGGATTTTAAACGATAAGCATGGATAACGTTTAAAAATGTATTGTACTGTATTTCGTTTAAAATTAATGTTTTAAAAAGTTATAAATCATTAAATAATGTGCATTAAATTGGCAATTGTAAAAACGTTAATCTTTCATTTAAATAGTGAAACGTATAATAACGTTTAAAAAAAAATTACTAAGTAACCCTCCCTGTACCTACCCCTAACCCCTAGACCCCCCTGTTGATGCCTAAACCTAAGACCCCCCCTGTTGGTGCCTAAGTAACCCTCCCTGTACCTACCCCTAACCCCTAGACCCCCCTGTTAGTGCCTAAACCTAAGACCCCCCTGTTGGTGCCTAAACCTAAGACCCCCCTGTTGGTGCCTAAAGCTAAGACCCCCTGTTGGTGCCTAAACCTAAGACCCCCCTGTTGGTGCCTAAACCTAAGACCCCCTGTTGGCGCCTAAACCTAAGACCCCCCTGTTGGTGCCTAAACCTAAGACCCCCCCTGTTGGTGCCTAAATCTAAGACCCCCCTGTTGGTGCCTAAACCTAAGACCCCCCTGTTGGTGCCTAAACCTAAGACCCCCCTGTTGGTGCCTAAACCTAAGACCCCCCTGTTGGTGCCTAAACCTAAGACCCCCCCTGTTAGTGCCTAAACCTAAGACCCCCCTGTTGGTGCCTAAACCTAAGACCCTCCTTAGTGCTCACTGTATTGTGTGTAGAATAATGTTTTACAAACAGTAAGGGATAACATTTAAAATAATGTTTTATTGAAATAAGAAACGTAAATCATCACAAGCAGTTATAAAACATGAAAAATCTTTGGGCGCCGTTGGAAAACGTTATTATTCTCGGGCGCCCTTTTTTCCTGTTCGGCGCCCAGTAAACGATAATTATTATAGGAGTGAATGGCGGCGCCCGATTTGTCCACTAGCCTCCTGCGCCCTTTTTTACTGTTACCCCTTAGTGGGCATTAAATTAAACTTGTTATCTTATCATTATTGAAATGCTAGCATAATACACATACATGGATTAATAGTAACAGCAATAATGATAGAGTGTTTTGTTTTTGTTTTTCATTTGAAATTAACTCAACTCCTGACTGCTACCTGAAAAATATCTGGCTATTCCAGAAAGCATTTAGAAGCAGGAAATCTAAAAAGCCTTGCCATTAAAAAGGAATATGAATCTGGTTTTAGAAAATCAGCAAAGAAAATAAGATAGATTAACACTAGTTAATTAACTCTCACATCTATCATCTTCAGAAAGGCAATTGGAGATATAATATTAGAAATCAACATATTTATAGCCAACTTTGCTAAAACAAAAACAAGTTAAATGGACAATGGCAAAATATTGCAGACAGGTTAAAAAAGAACAAAAAAAAAACAAAAAAACAAAAAAAACACAGATAGCATGTTAATACAAGGGTTATGAGACAGGAAAAACTTTGAATTATGTTCCTAAAATAGTGAATTTGAAAGGTACTATTATATCTGAACCAAATATAAATTTACAAACCAGTTTCTGATTATCATAATAATATTTGGCATAGTATATCAAATTAGGAATTAATACCATTTATTGGCTAACTTTAAAATAATAAAAGTGTAAACTTTCATCATACATTAGAGTCTTAAGAATGTATTACTATATACTTAAAGCTTACTCTCTCAGGGCCCATTCACACCTGAGCGGGAATCGCACGATTCCCGCTCACGACAAACCGCTAGCGGTTCTGCAAGAACCATTACACAATGTAGCGAGTGGCAGTGTTCTCACTGCCGCGGTTGCGGTTAGCGATAACCGCAACCGCGCTGCATGCAGCTGTTTGCCGGCGACGAGCGTTCCGCGATTTGCGATTGTGATTAGCGTGCATAGCATGCTAATCGCGATCGCTCCAAACCCGCCGCAGTGTCCAGTGATTTTTCCGTGCTGATCGCGGGAAAATCACTCCCGCAGAACGCCGGCGGTAATCGCCGGCGTTCTGCAGTTTTAAGTGTGAATGGGCCCTAAGGGCCATATGCAATTCACTTTTTCACCTGAGTTTTCACCAAGGTGATATTTTTACAACTTAAAATAAAATGACTTTTAAGCCCCCGGCAAGCTAACTAATACTCAAAATAATTTTTATAGTAATTTTTGACCTACTTTTTGGTACTTTTTCCATTACAAAGTGCTAAAAAGTTATATTAAATTGAAGATGAAAAATTATCTCCTAGGAGAAAACTCAGGTGAAAAAGTGAATTGCATATGGGCCTAAATGTTTTAAAGTTAGCCAATAAATTATATCATGCTGATGATTCAAACCTGTCTGCCTTAACTGATGGCTAACATGCTACACTACTCTACTACTATAATATGTATAAACAAAATAGAAAAAAAAGGAAAAAATGCTATACTGTCTGCAGATAGAGATGGGCCGAACCTCTGATTTTAGGTTCGAGAACTTCCGCGGAAGGTTCGGTTCGCGGAAAAGTTCGCGAACCGCAATAGACTTCAATGGGGAGGCGAACTTTGAAAAATAGAAAAAATTATGCTGGCCACAAAAGTGATGGAAAAGATGTTTCAAGGGGTCTAACACCTGGAGGGGGGCATGGCGAGTGGGATACATGCCAAAAGTCCCGGGCAAAAATCTTGATGTGACGCAAAGCAGCCTTTTAAGGGCAGAAATAACATTAAATGCTAAATTGCAGGTCTAACGTGCTTTAAAACATCTTGCATGTGTATACATCAATCAGGGAGTATAATTAGAGTACTGCTTCACACTGACACACCAAACTCACTGTGTAACGCACCGCAAATAGCTGTTTGTTGTGTGTTGTGACGGCCGTGCTGGACTAATTGCAGCCAAAGGTGCTCAGATGTCAGTTACCTGTCCAGACCAAGCAACTGGCACAAACAGATGTTCACAGATGCCCTGGCACATCTCGCCAGGCAGCCATGCATGGGGATCCGACGGTTTGTGACCATGGGCATTATGCACAGTGGCTTAGGCCTTGGTTCCACAAGGTGTTGAAATAAGTGATGCATGCATGAATGGGCATCTGCATGTACTGTACATGTATTTTTACGTATGCTTACGTATGCACATCTGAATGTGTGTGCACTGCGCATGACGCAATGTGCAATTCATGCCAAATTGCCAATTTAAGTCTGAAGCATGCCACTCTCCAGTGCTGTAGAATTCAAGGTACTTTTGTAAGTTTGTACTCCCACACCTTCACTTTGAGTCTGCCTGTGTCCGATTAATTAATTGATGCTAAACATGGCCCGTAGTGCCTGCCTTGTTGCCAAACCCTGCTTGTCTGACTACCTGATCCAATGCCAACCCTAAACCTGTTCAGAAGCCTGATGCATTGCCAAACCCAGCCTGTCTGAGAACTTATCCTGTAGTCAACCTCACATCTGAGAGACTTCAGAGCCTGCTCATGGGAGAGCTTCTTCATCTATCTGGCCATGCAGTCAGTTATCAATCAACAATCTTGCAAGCGCTCCTTCCCCTTGTTCACCATTGGTCCCTGTTTCAAACTCAGGGCCTTTGGTTCATAATTTGCTAGAGTTGCTGTCCTCAACACTGCTTTTTCCTCCATACCAGGTACATTACATCAGTGAACAGGAGATGGCAGTCTGTACTGCCGGACAGGTGGAGAATCGTCCAGTTCACTTACCATGTGAAAGAGGCCTAACACATGGAGATGTATCTACAGGGGTACAGGTATGGCATGTGCCATGGGTGCTACTTACTGGGGTGCTGCTCCATAGCATCCCTGGTGTTCTCCATACAGAGTCTAGTTTTTATCTGGGGGACAATCTGCTGCCTGGTTACATCTTTTGGGGGCCAAGCTACCTACATATTATTTGGGGGATATGACCTATTGCAATACTCCATTCTTACAGGCCATGCTTCACCTCAATGTGGACACAACCAATTCAACAGAGACTAAATATTTGAAGGGTGCACCCCTTTTCCCGGGGGCGGATTTCAGATTTTGCCATGTGCACTGTTTTCCCTGCTAAAACAATTGCAAATATACAGCAAGCATTTTAATATTTATCAATGTTTGGTGCATTTCTCCCCTATAACAAACAAAATATAATATAACTATATGTGACCATATGTAGATAAAAACAACAATATTTATTTCACGCTTTTCTCCTGGCAGACTCAAAGCACTTCAGGGCTGCAGCCACTTAGCGAGCGATCTGCGCCAGGAAAAAATAATAAAATACTGAACCACTTGGCTCAAGTCTTGAATCAATCATGCATGGTTTTTTAAATATTTTTTCTCTGTAAAAGGTGAAGTATTATGTGGAGAAGATGGGCTGTGTGTCAGGCAGATGGGTTTAGATTTAAATTCCTAAGAGAAGAGAACATTGCTTAAAAGTCTGCTTAAGTGCAACTTTGATTGGTGTGGGACACTAATTAAAAAGTATTCCGTAATGATTAAAACTGAGCATAACACACAAGAAAAGCAAAAAGTTCTCTGCAAAGCTAAACGCACTTCTAGAATTCCATGTGCCAGAGAATTCAGAATAGTATTTGTGCTGTGCACCATTTAGCACAAAATCACAATAAGCTTAAGCATTTGCTACAATATTTTGCTTCAGGGACCTTGAATCAACATTAAGATTGAATAAAAACATAGCATTTAAATTCAGCTAATTCTGCCTTGGTGCTTTAAAAACTATTTGCCGTAATAAGACGTATCATCAAGAACGTCCAATTTTAGTACTCAATAAAAATAAACACTTTTTTTGTTATTTTCATTTTTAAGTGATAAATATTTAAACAGTTTAAGCCTGAAGAGTTCTATTTTAGGTAGACGACGTTTCACACTCAAGAAATTAAAGCTAATTAAAAAGGAACTATAAGAATGGAAATCCTTTTTACCATTCATTTTGCAAAAATGAAGTTGTGTCCTGCAGTTTGTAACTTAAGGCTAAATTGAACAATTATTTTTATTTCTACAGAGAAATGAGATAAATGGAGACAAAAAGAGAATTAACAAATTAGCTTGAATTGCTAGTTTAAAAGGGACAGCTTATGACTTTTCAGCTAACATATCACATTGCAATAAATAACTTTGGAATACCAAGGTAGCTCATGACGACCCAGAACCACTAGGAAATTATAGGGAGCTAAAGGGTACCAAAAAGCTCTTCTACTAAAAAGCAATGGTGAGTGTAATTTGGCTTCTTAAAAGAGGTATTTGCGATAATTAAGCTTTAAAGTGAATGGGAACAGCATTTAAAAAAATGAGATAGATACTTACCCAAGGAGAGGGAAGGCTTTGGGTCCTATAGAGCCTTCCGGCTTCTCTCCTGGTCCCGTCGTTCTGGTGCTGGCTCGCCTGGTAGCAGTATTTGACTAAATTAGTCAAATACTGCTTTACCCAGCCAAAGGAGGCTTCAGAAGTCTTCAGGGAGCCCTAGTGCTCCTGAAGAAGGGCGGCCCTGTACTGCTCCTGCGCAAGCACGCTCTCTTGCATGCTCACGCCTGTGCAGTATGGAGCCGCACGCCTTTGGGAGGACACGGCTTCCGAAGACTTCCAAATACCCTTTCGGCGGGGGATTGAAATGGGGGGGGGGGAGGATAGAGAGCACCGAGAGATGAGATGGAAGGCTCTATACGACCCAGAGCCTTTCCTCTCCTTTGGTAAGTATTTGCTTAATTTTTTTTTAAAAAGTTGTTCCCATTCACTTTAAGCGAGCAACTGTGGCTTCCCATTATGTTAATAGCACAGTGAGAAAAAATGGGCACCAAATAATGGTAATAGAGTACCAGTAATGTTACCGATATTGTATTCTAAAACAGAACCCTCCTTGTTGACAGTGAAGCTCATCAGGACCTCGTGATCACGGAATAGCCGGGATTCACAAGCATTTTTTCACTATCTGACATCGTGATCCTAATTCATGAGCGCCCCTCGATCACAGATTCAGTTCTGAATGCACCCGTGATCATGGTCCAAATGCGGCTTGTGATCACGGATTTAGCCATGATCACAGCCGTGATTAAAACCGCCAAAACCCGCCGATTTTAGCGGTTAATAGCAAAGCCCCCTTACATTATATTAGCACCAAGTTTGCAGGATATGATAAAATCGAGTTTCTCAAAAAACTATAAGGTGTTTTTGAAAAAAAAAATTGCCCTTGTTCCCACTGTTCTACTTAACATATCTGGCAAATTTGGTGTTTCTAGCAAGTAACGGGGCTTTGCTATTAGCCACTAAATTCGGTGGGTTTTGGTGGTTTTAAATCACAAATACTTTTTTCATTTGAAACTTTAAAATCGATTTTCTCAAAAACTATCAGGTCTCTTTGAAAACATTTTTTAAGTTGTAGCCACTGATCACATTTATAATCCATGCAATTTTGGTGATTGTAGCACGTATGGGGGCTTTGCTATTAATGTTAAAGTCAAATCCATGCTCATGGCCGTAATCACAGATTCTATATGTAATCACAGCTAAAATCCGAGTCGAATCCGGAGCTCCGATTCCATTCCGGATCACGGTCACGACATATACGGATTTCGATTCTGCCATGGCCAGATTTACTAAAATTTGTGATCGGGAGGGGGGGGGGGGGGGGGTATCCGAGCAACACTATTTGTTGATGCCTACCTCTAACCGATTCCTCTAGGTGGGTGCCTAACCTTGACCACCCCCCTCCCCTCTGCTAGCTCTAGGTTGGCATTTTACCTTGATCCCCCAAACCCTACTCTTAAAGACCACCCCATAAAAACATTATCCATAAATGTAAATTTGGGTGCCACACTCACAAAACAGCAGGTGCACCTGCAATGCAAATTGCGGCTATAAATAGCAGGCCCAGTATTTATAGTTGCAATTTGCATTGCTCCAGTACCGGACGCTTTATTGGACGAGTATGGCTCTCAAATTTACAGTTATAGACAATTCTTTAATGGGTGCCTATGACGATGCCTAAATGTAATGGTGCATGTCGTGCCCAAATTTGTGTGATCCTCCCATGGTGCAACACTCCTGAATATGCAAATCATCTTTTTATGCCACTGAAGCAGCCAGGCTTACATCCTGAACCACTGGTGTATAGCAAGCCTATAGCTTACACATTTTACAGAGCCACATCAACCCAACATGCAGATAGCCTTTTTTGGGCTTCCTGGTCCTCATCAGTACATGGCAGGTATTAATATAGTTTTATGTGATAGGGCTTGAACCAGTACTAAGGAATACCCAGGAAGCTCATGGTGACCCAGAACCACTAGGAAAGTATACGGGGCTAAAAGAGACCAAAAAGCCCTCCTACTAAAAAGCAACACTAAAAAGCAATACTGGTCCAAGTCCTATACCATAGAGCCATATCAGTCCCTGCCATGCACTGAAAAGGACAAGGATGTGCAAAACAGGCTGTCTGCATATTTAGTTATAAAGTTATACGCTATAGGCTTGCTATATACACCAGAGGTTCTGGATGTGAGTTTGGCTTCAGTGGCATAAAGAAATCATTTGCATATTCAGGAGTGATGCATCATGGGAAACCACAGTTGCTCACCTAAAGCTGAATTATCACAAATACTATACTATACTATATTCAAGCATTGTAGCCTGAAACCTGTTTTTATTGGTTCCTACATTGCAATTATAGAGAACTTTTTTAAAAATTATGGTTTCTAAGTTAAATGTGTGTACAGATGCTTTAAGCAATAATAGAGGCAGACTTGTTCTCTGCTTTCTTTATAAAGCAAATCTAAAGTGAAAATTAAAGTGTACCCAAGGTAATATGTGACATGATGAGATAAACATGTGTATTAGGGATGATTGGAACAGGCGATTTCTGATATCGCGGTAATTCCGCTATAACGAAATTCCGCTCCTGCTACATTCCGACGGATTCCCAATTTCCAGAGTTAAAGGGAACCTAATGGATGTTTCCTTTTAAACAAATACCAGTTCCCTGGCAGTCCTGCTGATAACTTTGGCTTTAGTGGTGGCTGTATCACAATCCTGATTACAAATTTTTTTTGGAGCAGCAGGAGTTGTCGTAGGCCATGGGACCTAGCGGTGGTTTCAAGGCGGTCATCACAATTTTTGTGTTTTTGTAGCAGCAGGAGTTGTCATAGGCCATGGGACCTAGAGGTTGTTCTAAAGCAGTCATTACAATTTTTGTTTGGAGCAGCAGGAGTTGTCGTATGCCATGGGACCTAGAGGTGGTTCCACGGCAGTCATTGCAATTTTTGTTTGGAGCAACAGGAGTTGTCGTAGGCCATGGGACCTAGAGGTGGTTTCACAGCAGTCATTAAATTTTTTTGGGAGCAGCAGGAGAAGTTGTAGGCCATGGGACCTAGAGGTGGTTTCACAGCAGTCATAATTTTTTTTTGGAGAAGCAGGAGAAGTTGTGTTTTAAAAAAAGCAAAAATATGCGATAATAGTGATAGGCAGCAGAGTTTGAGAGGGAGACCATTTGAGGCTTGAAAAACAGCAACATTTTAATTTAGTCTATCTAAAGAATTCAGCATGTTTTAAGCTTCTGTGATGGGTCTATCCCTTCTGATCCTTCTGATTGGCTTAAAAATTCTGTCTAACAGTAAATGCAGCTTTTACACGCTTCAGATAAAATTCCGACAGAATTTTTGCATAGAAATTCAACTATTTACCGATTACTGCTATAGATGTTCCGTTCCGGCTTACCGGAATGGAACTGCCAATTTATGACCGGAATCGTGGAAATCTCCATTCCGCAGAATCCGATGAGCAACCCTAATGTGTATGTACAGTACAAAACATATTATTAACTAGGCAATTTTACTTTTTGAATTTTGCTCCCTGAAAGAATTAATTTCTAGGCATATAGAATGTAGTAAATATAGAATATAGTAAACATCACTGATAAGCAAATTATGGCCATAAACGTTTTCCTGGCAGAATACAACTTCTGAGGGCAGGGGGAGATAAAATACATGAACTTTTGACCTTTTTCTGACTCTGGGACACTTAATAGGCTGCTATTAATTAGGTTGGTGGAGCTCCTGCCTAGGCACCGCTAAAATATCCGACAACACTGATATGCACACCCAATAGAGAGCTATAACCTGCATCAATCACTAGCTCAATCTCTCCTGAACCTGCAAAGGTAAATTATGTCCAGGAGACAATCGGAGGCAGTTGCGAAACTTCAGAAATACCGCATGGGTACTCAAGAGCAAGATGGCGCCGTGGCGCTGGAGGAAGAAGAGACCTCTCCGCCCACTCTTATCCAAATAATGGAGGCTATAACCAACTGTCAAGGCAGCCTTGATGTTATAACCTCCAGACTTGAGGAGGTGAAGACAGACACATCCCTACTCCGACAAGATCTACAAAACGTCCGTTCTAGGGTTACGGGTACGGAAGAGCGTATAAGCAGACTGGAGGATGACACCAGGCCTCTCCGTCCTGAACTCACGACAGTGCAAGCCGAAATACGCACCATGAGGGAACGCCATGACGACCTGGAGAACAGGAACCGGCGTTCCAACATCAGAATCGTCGGGCTCCCTGAGAAAGCTGAAGGGACAAAACCCGCCGAGTTCACAGAGCAGCTGCTGATGGACCTCTTTGGTCGTGACACGTTTTCGCAGGCCTTCATCGTGGAACGTGCTCACCGTATCACTCCAAAGGTGCCCCCCCCCCCCCGGGCACGCCACCCCGCACGTTCATTTTCAAATTATTGAACTATAGGGACCGTGACACCCTTCTACAATCAGCCCGGGAAAAAGGTGAAGTGCACTTTCAAAACACACGCCTCTCCTTCTACCCTGACTATTCCATAGAGGTGCAGAAACAGTGGGCTTGCTTCTATGATGTAAAGAAAAGGTTCAGAGATGCAGCTATATCCTACGCAATGATTTACCCAGCTAAGCTGCGGGTGGTGGCCGGGGGCCGCACGCACTTCTTTCTAAAACCGGAGGAGGCCTCCAAGTGGCTGGACGAAAACAAAGCTCTGCGTACTTCCCCGAGGCGTGAGGATGCCGAATGATGCTCTGGACACCCTCTTCCATAACTGCCTAAGGTACTGTTCCTCCATATTCCGCCTGTCACAAAACTCTGTGCATGCTGAGCACAGCCTCCGCTTCTATCAGCATTATTGCCATTGACTCTTTTTTCACTCCATGTTGTTCCCTGCTCCCCACAGTAAGTCACAAATTTGCTCCTGTAAACTAATGCAAATTTTTTTTTTGCTTAGCATACCCCTTTAACTTACTCCCATTAAATATTGATGACATACTCCAAAATACTTTCTATTCCAACGGAGTGACAGGCAGTGCCTCCCTTTTCTTTTCCGGACGGACATCAGCATCTACGGAACTGAACTCTCTCTTCAGATCTCAGCTAGTATTGTAACATGCTTTCTTATTTCTCCATGCCAGGTTTCCATCTACTTGAGCTCACTGGAACCCCGAATTGCTCTCTGAATCAACCAAGCCTAATAACCTAAATCCTTCCTTTTTAGTACATAAGGTTTTGAAACTATATTGCATTATATAATTTTAATGTCATTAATACCCTGTTGCCGCGAATTAGGACACTATAAGTGTGCAATATCTAACCACACTTTCATTCCCTGAATATAGCGGTGCACTGGGTGTGTATCTGTACCGCTAAGTTTGCAACCCTTTATAGGAATCCTTCCATTTAGTGTTTACTCTCCACTCTTCGGGTTTCCCCGGGTGGGTGGACTGCATGGTATTGTGCGTGCACCTGCCCTTGGAAATCTTCCATAGGTTTTGGGGGGGGGGAAGTTTTGTCCTTGACAAAACCGGGTGGTATGGGGTTTCTGGGTTTTTTATTTTTCGTTTACTGTTTTAGTTTGGTTATCTGTTACAAGGCCTTATACTCTATGGATGTGGTATGTGTTCACATAGCAACCCTCTGGCATACGGATATGGTCGAGGTGCACTTAAATACAATATTGAGAAATCAACCAAATGGCTAAATGTCTAAAAGCACTTTGCTGGAACGTTAGAGGTTTAAATGATAGGATTAAGCGGTCTACAATCCTGAACTACTTAAAGGGATATAAACCAGATATCACTGTTCTTACTGAAACGCACTTAACGGGTAATAAGACGCTTGCCCTTCGCAGGAGCTGGATTGGCTGGATGTACCATGCTACTGTGAGGAATCGCGGAAGAGCCGCCGCCATGAGCCAGCGGCGGGCGGCTCTTTCCGCATCGCACGGAGAGGCAGCCGCCTCCTCGCATCATGAGGCGGCTGCCTCCGTGCAGCATGTTGCGGAACGCGGCGAAACCGCCGCTTTGGACGCGGCGGTTCGCGCACATGCTCCGGCGGCAGAGACTCGGAGCGGGGCTGCTGTGGCTGGGACATGTGGTCCCTCGAGATTTAGAGTGACGCGCGCGCACTCAGGCAGGGCCTTTATGGCAGCCAGTAGTAGTCAGCTGACCAGGCTGGTCAGCTGACTCTGGCTTCATTCCCCATTGGTCCAGCACGGTGGGAGGTGCTGGGGAGTGAAAGGGGTATATATACTACTGGCTGGTCATTTCTCGGGTGTCTGGCGTTGCGATCACATACGTGGGAGCACCCAGATCCGTAGTCAGATCCGTTAGTGTGCCGGGACCAGCTGGAGCTGTAATCCTACACTAAGCTAGATTCTGTTGATAGCTTAAAGTACTAGTTTGATTGTGATTATCTGTTATGACCTTTGCCTGCCTCGACTATCCTCCTGAACTCTGACCTTGTACCTCGTTATATCTGATACCCCGTTGCTGAACCCTGCCTGTACTTTGACTCCACCTCTGCCTCCTGATTTTGTACCCCGAGATATCTGATACTCCGTTGCTGAACTCTGCCTGTACTTTGACTCCGCCTCTGCCTCCTGATTTTGTACCCCGATATATCTGATACTCCGTTGCTGAACCCCGCCTGTACTCCGACTCTGTCTTTGCCTACTGATATTGTACTTATCTGTCCGTCTGTATACGACCTGGCTTGTCCGACCTCGAGAACCGACCTCACGATTGGAGGCGGTTCCCCCGTCCTGTTGGTGACACTTCCTCCTGAGTGTCACTTTCGGACTTCCCTTCCCACTGTCAGTCTGACTCCTCCCGTCTTGGAGAGCTCAGATCTGCGGAAGGAATCTGTGCAGTCCTCCTTGCTGCACTGAGGCTTGTCCTCTGTATTACTGTTGCACCAATCACAACACTCTACTCAGGTGAACAGAGGTTAGCAAGTATATTGGATTATCGGTGATACTGCAGATCACATATAATCTGGTATACGTCTGTATTTCCTGTGATACTGCAGATCACCGGTAATCAGACCTCTCTGTGCTTCACCGATCGTTACAGAACGCCAGACCACAAAACCGATGGAATCACGCGCTGATCCTCTGACTGTGCTTGCCACTTCGGTGGATAACATTCATCAAGCACTGGGCCAGCACAAAGCCTTAATCGATGCTCTATCAGGCTCTGTGAAAACCCTCCAGACGTCAGTTGATTCAGTGCGATCCCCTCATAGTGATGACATACGTATGCCTGTACCTGATAAATTTTCCGGCCACAAGTCTGACTTCCGGAATTTCAGGAGTAGAGTGTTGTCGTATTTCGAGTTGAGACCCCGATCCTCGGGGACTGAGACCCAACGGGTCATCTTTATTAAAACTTTGTTGACTGGGGACTCCCAGTCCTGGGCATATAACCTGCCTCCTACCGATACCGCTCTGACCTCGGTAGAGGAATTCTTTAAGGCCATGGCCATAATCTACGACGACCCTGACCTTGCTGCGTCCTCAGAGCGGAAGCTCAAACTTTTGCGGCAAGGCAGAGGTTCGGTCGAGGATTATGCGGCGGAGTTCCGTAGGTGGTCAGTCACCTCTAGATTTGATAACTTCGCCCTAATGGATTATTTTTTGTCTGGGTTGACGGAGGAGGTCTTCGACTTAATGTTAACCGTACCCGAGCCCAAGACAGTTGATGAGGCCATATCATCGGCCATTCGAGTAGATTGCAGGCTACGCCATCAGAGGCAGGCTAGGGGCAGTCACCGTGTCAGGGTGACTTCGTACGCGGCACCGGTTGCTGCATCCTCTGTAACAGCATCTCCGCCTGTCTCACCCTTTCCGGCCTTGCCTCCACCAGAGCCGATGCAAATTGGTCGATCAAAACTGACCCAGGTGGAGCGAAGGCGGAGGATGACGGAACAACTGTGCCTATACTGTGCAGAGGCAGGACATAGGGTGCGAAACTGCCCCAACAGGGCGGGAAACGGGTCTGCCTAGGAGTAGTGGGGGGTGACACCCTAGGCACACAAACCTCACCCCTTAAAGAGAAAAAATTACTTCTCCCTTGTACGGTCACATGGGATGATAAGTCTGTTGCCACTGAAGCTTTTATTGACTCCGGCTCAGTGGCTAACTTTATGAACTTTGAGTTTGCTCAGGAGTTGGGTCTACCACTCACTCCCGTGAGACCCCCCATTCAGGTCACGGCAGTTGACGATTCCCCTTTGCAGCGGAAACGTCCCCTGTCACAGACTCCGCTTGTGAAGCTCACCATAGGGGTATTGCACGGGGAGCAGTTACAATTTTTTGTTTTACACATGTCCACCTCCACTATTATCCTAGGCATGCCTTGGTTGCAGGTTCATTCCCCGCAGATAGACTGGGCCACAGGACAGTTGACAGCATGGTCACTTCATTGTTTCCAGCAGTGTTTGGGGAGACTGACATTAGGTCTAACTAAGGTACAGGTGGAAGGTATACCGGAACAATACTCAGATTATGCCGATGTGTTTTGTCCCAAGGCCGCGGATAAATTACCCCCGCATCGCCCATTTGACTGTCCCATTGACCTTCGTTCCAGTTGTATGCCTCCTCGAGGCCATTTATATAACTTATCTGGCCCCGAGAAACTCGCCATGCAGGAGTACATCCGTGAGAACTTGGCAAAGGGCTTCATCAGGCCGTCCCGGTCACCCGCTGGGGCAGGCTTCTTTTTTGTTAAAAAGAAAGACGGGGGTTTACGGCCTTGCATCGATTATCGTGGCCTCAATAAAATCACAGTGAAGAATCGCTACCCGTTACCACTTATAGACGATTTGTTCACACAGGTCACAGAGGCTAGGATATTTTCAAAACTGGATTTACGGGGGGCATACAACCTGGTGCGTATAAGGAAGGGTGATGAATGGAAGACGGCCTTCAATACCCCTGATGGGCACTACGAGTATAGGGTGATGCCCTTCGGTTTGTGTAATGCCCCGGCTGTCTTCCAGGAACTCATCAATGAGGTTTTTCGGGAGGTGTTGGGAAAGTTCGTTTTAGTCTATCTAGACGACATTCTCATTTTTTCTAACAACCTCCCGGGACACAGAACCCATGTCAGGATGGTATTAGACAAACTGAGGCAGAATCTGTTATACGCCAAACTCGAGAAATGTATTTTTGAGGTCACGTCGGTTGCTTTTCTGGGGTATATAATCTCCACCTCAGGTCTGTCTATGGACCCTGCCAAGGTCTCCGCGGTCCTGGAGTGGCCGCAGCCGGTGGGGTTAAAATCATTGCAACGGTTCTTGGGGTTTGCGAACTGTTATAGAAGGTTTATTAAGGGGTACTCCACAGTAGTCGCCTGTCTCACTAGCCTTACTAAAAAAGGGGCAGACACCACTCATTGGTCTCCCGAGGCCTTACAGGCTTTTTCTAAGTTAAAGGGGTTGTTCTGCTCAGCACCCATACTCAGACACGTGGACACTTCTTTTCCGTTTATTGTTGATGTAGACGCCTCGGAGATCGGAGTGGGGGCTGTGCTGTCCCAGCGTTCTGGTCTCCAGGGTAGACTACACCCATGTGCCTATTTTTCCCGAAGGTTCTCTCCGGCAGAGAGAAACTACGACATAGGCAACAGGGAGCTCCTAGCCATCAAATTGGCCTTCGAAGAGTGGCATCATTGGCTAGAAGGAGCTGAGTAGTGTTGGGCGAACAGTGTTCGCCACTGTTCGGGTTCTGCAGAACATCACCCTGTTCGGGTGATGTTCGGGTTCGGCCGAACACCTGATGGTGTTCGGCCAAACTGTTCAGCCATATGGCCGAACTAAGAGCGCATGGCCGAACGTTACCCGAACGTTCGGCTAGCGCTGTGATTGGCCGAACGGGTCACGTGTAGTGTTGGGCGAACATCTAGATGTTCGGGTTCGGGCCGAACATGGCCGAACTCCGAACATAATGGAAGTCAATGGGGACCCGAACTTTCGTGCTTTGTAAAGCCTTCTTATATGCTACATACCCCAAATTTACAGGGTATGTGCACCTTGGGAGTGGGTACAAGAGGAAAAAAAATTTAGCAAAAAGAGCTTATAGTTTTTGAGAAAATCGATTTTAAAGTTTCGAAGGGAAAACTGTCTTTTAAATGCGGGAAATGTCTGTTTTCTTTGCACAGGTAACATACTTTTTGTCGGCATGCAGTCCTAAATGTAATACATATAAGAGGTTCCAGGAAAAGGGACCGGTAACGCTAACCCAGCAGCAGCACACGTGATGGAACAGGAGGAGGGTGGCGCAGGAGGAGAAGGCCACGCTTTGAGACACAACAACCCAGGCCTTGCATGAGGACAAGAAGCGTGCGGATAGCAATTTGCATTTTGTCGCCATGCAGTCATAAATGTAATACAGATGAGAGGTTCAATAAACAGAGACCGGAAACGCTAACCCATCACAGATGTTCATTGTTCATGTTACTTGGTTGGGGTCCGGGAGTGTTGCGTAGTCGTTTCCAATCCAGGATTGATTCATTTTAATTTGAGTCAGACGGTCTGCATTTTCTGTGGAGAGGCGGATACGCCGCCGATCTGTGACGATGCCTCCGGCAGCACTGAAACAGCGTTCCGACATAACGCTGGCTGCCGGGCAAGCCAGCACCTCTATTGCGTACATTGCCAGTTTGTGCCAGGTGTCTAGCTTCGATACCCAATAGTTGAAGGGTGCAGATGGATTGTTCAACACAGCTACGCCATCTGACATGTAGTCCTTGACCATCTTCTCCAGGCGATCGGTGTTGGAGGTGGATCTGCACGCTTGCTGTTCTGTGTGCTGCTGCATGGGTGTCAGAAAATTTTCCCACTCCAAGGACACTGCCGATACCATTCCCTTTTGGGCACTAGCTGCGGCTTGTGTTGTTTGCTGCCCTCCTAGTCGTCCTGGGTTTGCGGAAGTCAGTCTGTCGGCGTACAACTGGCTAGAGGAGGGGGAGGATGTCAATCTCCTCTCTAAAGTCTCCACAAGGGCCTGCTGGTATTCTTCCATTTTGACCTGTCTGGCTCTTTCTTCAAGCAGTTTTGGAACATTGTGTTTGTACCGTGGATCCAGAAGGGTATAAACCCAGTAATTGGTGTTGTCCAGAATGCGCACAATGCGTGGGTCGCGTTCAATGCAGTCCTAGGCCGAAGAGGTCATAGCCTAGGGTCACAAAACCTGTTTATTTGGGCAATTTCAATGGTGGCGAGTCTGACGTACATAAATCGCAGCAATGGCCGTTAGCAACGTCTGAATCTCCCGAAATGTCTCATGCAGGTAGAAGACATATTGTTAGACTTGGGCTCCAAAGATGGGTTCCCTACATCTCTGCAAACCAGAGTTACAGGGCTCCAAATTTGGTAAAATCCCCCATAGGCTTTCATTGGGCCTCCTATTTACAGTTCCAAAATCTCACATCTTTTCAAAGGGCAATTACTCAGCAGTGGCAAATTTTCTAGCATTGTAGGGACCCTTAGGGGGAACATGACTGGTGAGTTTCGGGCCCCTAGGCCAAAGAGGTCATAGCCTAGGGTCACAAAAACCTGTTTATTTGGGCTATTTCAATGGTAGTGATGGTGACGTACATAAATTGCAGCAATGGCCGTTAGCAAAGTCTGAATCTCACGAAATGTCTCATGCAGGTAGAAGACATATTGTTAGACTTGGATTCCAAAGATGGGGTCCCTACATCTCTGCAAACCAGAGTTACAGGGGTCCAAATTTGGTAAAATCCCCCATAGGATTTCATTGCCTCCCTATTTCACTTTCCAAAATCTCACATCTTTTCAAAGGGCAATGGCTCAGCAGTACCAAATTTTCTAGCATTGTAGGGACCCTTAGGGGGAACATGACTGGTGAGTTTCGGGCCCCTAGGCCGAAGAGGTCATAGCCTAGGGTCACAAAAACCTGTTTATTTGGGCTATTTCATTGGTAGTGATGGTGGCGTACATAAATCGCAGCAATGGCCGTTAGCAACGTCTGAATCTCACGAAATGTCTCATGCAGGTAGAAGACATATTGTTAGACTTGGATTCCAAAGATGGGGTCCCTACATCTCTGCAAACCAGAGTTACAGGGGTCCAAAATTGGTAAAATCCCCCATAGGATTTCATTGCCTCCCTATTTCACTTTCCAAAATCTCACATCTTTTCAAAGGGCAATGGCTCAGCAGTACCAAATTTTCTAGCATTGTAGGGACCCTTAGGGGGATCATGACTGGTGAGTTTTGCCACTGCTGAGCCATTGCCCTTTGAAATGGTGTGAGATTTTGGAACAGTAAATAGGAGGCCCAATGAAAGCCTATGGGGGATTTTACCAATTTTGGACCCCTGTAACTCTGGTTTGCAGAGATGTAGGGACCCCATCTTTGGAATCCAAGTCTAACGATATGTCTTCTACCTGCATGAGACATTTCGTGAGATTCAGACGTTGCTAACGGCCATGGCTGAGATTTATGTACGCCACCATCACTACCATTGAAATAGCCCAAATAAACAGGTTTTTGTGACCCTAGGCTATGACCTCTTCGGCCTAGGGGCCCGAAACTCACCAGTCATGTTCCCCCTAAGGGTCCCTACAATGCTAGAAAATTTGGTACTGCTGAGCCACTGCCCTTTGAAAAGATGTGAGATTTTGGAAAGTGAAATAGGGAGGCAATGAAATCCTATGGGGGATTTTACCAATTTTGGACCCCTGTAACTCTGGTTTGCAGAGATGTTGGGACCCCATCTTTGGAATCCAAGTCTAACAATATGTCTTCTACCTGCATGAGACATTTCGTGAGATTCAGACTTTGCTAACGGCCATTGCTGCGATTTATGTACGTCACCATCACTACCATTGAAATAGCCCAAATAAACAGGTTTTTGTGACCCTAGGCTATGACCTCTTCGGCCTAGGACTGCATTGAACGCGACCCACGCATTGTGCGCATTCTGGACAACACCAATTACTGGGTTTATACCCTTCTGGATCCACGGTACAAACACAATGTTCCAAAACTGCTTGAAGAAAGAGCCAGACAGGTCAAAATGGAAGAATACCAGCAGGCCCTTGTGGAGACTTTAGAGAGGAGATTGACATCCTCCCCCTCCTCTAGCCAGTTGTACGCCGACAGACTGACTTCCGCAAACCCAGGACGACTAGGAGGGCAGCAAACAACACAAGCCGCAGCTAGTGCCCAAAAGGGAATGGTATCGGCAGTGTCCTTGGAGTGGGAAAATTTTCTGACACCCATGCAGCAGCACACAGAACAGCAAGCGTGCAGATCCACCTCCAACACCGATCGCCTGGAGAAGATGGTCAAGGACTACATGTCAGATGGCGTAGCTGTGTTGAACAATCCATCTGCACCCTTCAACTATTGGGTATCGAAGCTAGACACCTGGCACAAACTGGCAATGTACGCAATAGAGGTGCTGGCTTGCCCGGCAGCCAGCGTTATGTCGGAACGCTGTTTCAGTGCTGCCGGAGGCATCGTCACAGATCGGCAGCGTATCCGCCTCTCCACAGAAAATGCAGACCGTCTGACTCAAATTAAAATGAATCAATCCTGGATTGGAAACGACTACGCAACACTCCCGGACCCCAACCAAGTAACATGAACAATGAACATCTGTGATGGGTTAGCGTTTCCGGTCCCTGTTTATTGAACCTCTCATCTGTATTACATTTATGACTGCATGGCGACAAAATGCAAATTGCTATCCGCACGCTTCTTGTCCTCATGCAAGGCCTGGGTTGTTGTGTCTCAAAGCGTGGCCTTCTCCTCCTGCGCCACCCTCCTCCTGTTCCATCACGTGTGCTGCTGCTGGGTTAGCGTTACCGGTCCCTTTTCCTGGAACCTCTTATATGTATTACATTTATGACTGCATGCCGACAAAAAGCATGTTACCTGTGCAAAGAAAACAGACATTTCCCGCATTTAAAAGACAGTTTTCCCTTTGAAACTTTAAAATCGATTTTCTCAAAAACTATAAGCTCTTTTTGCTAAATTTTTTTTCCTCTTGTACCCACTCCCAAGGTGCACATACCCTGTAAATTTGGGGTATGTAGCATGTAAGGAGGCTTTACAAAGCACAAAAGTTCGGGTCCAGTTCTACTTCCATTATGTTCGGAGTTCGGGTCGAACACCCGAACATCGCGGCCATGTTCGGCCTGTTCGGCCCGAACCCGAACATCTAGATGTTCGCCCAACACTAGAGCTGAGCACACTTTCACGGTCTATACCGACCACAAAAACCTGGAATACATCGAGGGGGCTAAAAGGTTAAGCCCAAGGCAGGCTCGATGGTCGCTATTTTTCTCGAGATTTACATTTTTGATCACGTATACGCCAGGTAGTAAGAATACCAAGGCAGACGCACTCTCTAGGTGTTTTGAGCCGGAGACAGCACAGCCCTCTGTTCCCGAGACCATTGTCCCACGAAGTGTGGTGTTAGCCGCCACCGAGACTTGGGAGGACTGGAAAGAGACCTTGAGTCCTTTTCAGCAGGATATCCCGGAAGGGAAACCAGACGGGGTATTATTTGTTCCGTTACCATTCCGTCTCCAGATCTTGGAGATGATCCACTCTCATAAGAACGCGGGACATCCTGGAGCGTCTAGAACGCAAGATCTCGTGGCCAGATGTGCATGGTGGCCTTCGCTAGCCGCTGACTGCAAAGAGTTTGTCAGGGAATGTGCGGTGTGCGCGAAAAGCAAGCCCTCCCGGGGGGGGGGGGGGGTACTGTGAGGAATCGCGGAAGAGCCGCCGCCATGAGCCAGCGGCGGGCGGCTCTTTCCGCATCGCACGGAGAGGCAGCCGCCTCCTCGCATCATGAGGCGGCTGCCTCCGTGCAGCATGTTGCGGAACGCGGCGAAACCGCCGCGTTGGACGCGGCGGTTCGCGCACATGCTCCGGCGGCAGAGACTCGGAGCGGGGCTGCTGTGGCTGGGACATGTGGTCCCTCGAGATTTAGAGTGACGCGCGCGCGCGCACTCAGGCAGGGCCTTTATGGCAGCCAGTAGTAGTCAGCTTACCAGGCTGGTCAGCTGACTCTGGCTTCACTCCCCATTGGTCCAGCACGGTGGGAGGTGCTGGGGAGTGAAAGGGGTATATATACTACTGGCTGGTCATTTCTCGGGTGTCTGGCGTTACGATCACATACGTGGGAGCACCCAGATCCGTAGTCAGATCCGTTAGTGTGCCGGGACCAGCTGGAGCTGTAATCCTACACTAAGCTAGATTCTGTTGATAGCTTAAAGTACTAGTTTGATTGTGATTATCTGTTATGACCTTTGCCTGCCTCGACTATCCTCCTGAACTCTGACCTTGTACCTCGTTATATCTGATACCCCGTTGCTGAACCCTGCCTGTACTTTGACTCCGCCTCTGCCTCCTGATTTTGTACCCCGAGATATCTGATACTCCGTTGCTGAACCCTGCCTGTACTTTGACTCCGCCTCTGCCTCCTGATTTTGTACCCCGATATATCTGATACTCCGTTGCTGAACCCCGCCTGTACTCCGACTCTGTCTTTGCCTACTGATATTGTACTTATCTGTCCGTCTGTATACGACCTGGCTTGTCCGACCTCAAGAACCGACCTCACGATTGGAGGCGGTTCCCCCGTCCTGTTGGTGACACTTCCTCCTGAGTGTCACTTTCGGACTTCCCTTCCCACTGTCAGTCTGACTCCTCCCGTCTTGGAGAGCTCAGATCTGCGGAAGGAATCTGTGCAGTCCTCCTTGCTGCACTGAGGCTTGTCCTCTGTATTACTGTTGCACCAATCACAACACTCTACTCAGGTGAACAGAGGTTAGCAAGTATATTGGATTATCGGTGATACTGCAGATCACATATAATCTGGTATACGTCTGTATTTCCTGTGATACTGCAGATCACCGGTAATCAGACCTCTCTGTGCTTCACCGATCGTTACAGCTACCTACTCACAATTTTCTAGGGGAGACTCTCTAATTATTGGCAGGTGTGTCCAGTTCAATCCACTCCAGGTGCAAGCTGATCCAATTGGCAAATACATCTTTGTTCACTGTGAAGTATACGGTACCCCTTTGCTTATACTAGCCTTTTATATCCCACCCCCATAATACTCCTCAGCACCTCTAAAAGAAGGTATAAATTTCATGCTGCAGTTTCCAGGGGTTCCTTCTCTTTGGTTGGGCGATTTTAATAACGTCTGTAACGCATCTAAGGACAGACACCCCCCGCAAGGTAATAAAAACACCACCTTTTATAATCTTATGTCCGATATACAGTTAATTGACATATGGAGGCATGTACATCCCACTGAATTCCTCCAGCACCCACAATGCAAGGTCGCGACTAGATTACATATTTGGCTCTTCCTGCCTTACCCCTATGATTGAGGATGCTCAAATCCTACCTAGGCTGCTCTCTGACCATTCTCCACTTACAGTCTCTCTAAACTGGGGCCTTAAAACCCCCTTCACCTACTGGAAATTTAATCCATTTTGGTTGGAACTTATGAAAGCTGACAAACTCCCTAAGCACATTGAAGACTTTTTCTTTATTCACAGGGACGAGGAGAATAGAAAACTTATGTGGGACACCTTTAAAGCTTACCTCAGAGGCGCGTTAATACAAGCGGCTGCCACGCATAAATCAGCTACCCATAATAAGCTGCAAACACTGGCCACTCAAGTAATTCAAGCTACAAACCACTATACTGCCCACCCAAACCCTGAAACTAAAAGAATAATGGACAAATCCCAAAGTGAACACTGTGAATTACTAAAAGAAATGACCCTTAGTAAACTATTTTTCAATAAACAGATGCGGTATGAAATGGGGGAAAAGGCCGGCGCACTGTTAGCCCACCTAGCTAAACCACACACAACCTCTCCAATCATCCCCTTTATAACAGACTCGACGGGCAACATCGTATCCTCACCCTGTAAAATTAATAAAGTCTTCTACGACTACTATTCAGACCTATATTCCAGCAAAACCCTAGCATCACAATCAGACGCTGAAGCATACCTTTCTGAGCTTAATTTATCACGACTCACAGAGGCACAACGTACTTACTTAGAAGGCCCCCTCACACTAGAAGAATTAGACTGTGCTATCGCAAGTTTTCCCAATAAAAAAGCAGCAGTGTAACGATTGCGGAATCGTCTCCGTGGTCAGCGCACCAGACGTGCGCTGACGCGGCGGATTTCCTCCACAAGCGTATAATTGAAGACACCCAGGCTAGGTGCTATGCACCTGCAGAGGGAAATTCCTGTCGGCAGGTGGAGCTGTGGAGTGCAGAGGAACAGCTCCTCTGCCCTACCACACACGCCAGACAGGAATTGTACGAAGGGAAGAAACGCAATCGCAAGAGAAGCGATTGAGAGTGAGCACAGAGACAGATTGTGTGTGTGTGCATAAAATTAGTCGCCAACTCGCGACTGTGCACACACCACAGCAGATAAGAAGCAGGAACGCGATCGCGAGAGGTGCGATCGCCAGACGTGACACAAGGTACAGCAAGGCGGAGCACGAGAGTAGCAAAGGCACAGCAAATAATACAATAAGGAAATATGGAAAATAACAAAAGCTAGCTAACCGCGAACACCGCACTCATTCGCAACAGTGCACGCGGTTATGCGCGGTCTCCACGTGATAAGCACAATAGAGACAAGCACGCCTAACTAACCATTAACAGACAAACATGAAACAGAGGACGCGAGCGCTTGCTTAACGGTTACCTCACCGAGCCTCCAGCAAGCGCAGCAGACAAGACAGACACACGAAAACAGGGACAAGCGACAGAAGGATCCCCAGCGCTAGCGAAAAGTAGCTAGCGCGATCCCAGGAGACAGAGTAGCAGAACAGAAGGATCCCCAGCGCTAGCGAAAAGTGGCTAGCGTGATCCCAGGAGACAGAGTAGCAGAACAGAAGGATCCCCAGCGCTAGCGAAAAGTGGCTAGCGCGATCCCAGAAGACAGAACAGAAGGATCCCCAGCGCTAGCGAAAAGTGGCTAGCGCGATCCCAGGAGACAGAGTAGCAGAACAGAAGAATCCCCAGCGCTAGCGAAAAGTGGCTAGCGCGATCCCAGGAGACAGAGTAGCAGAACAGAAGGATCCCCAGCGCTAGCGAAAAGTGGCTAGCGCGATCCCAGAAGACAGAACAGAAGGATCCCCAGCGCTAGCGAAAAGTGGCTAGCGCGATCCCAGGAGACAGAACAGAAGGATCCCCAGCACTAGTGCTAGGGCAAGTGCGATCCAAACACACGGCAGACAGAACAGATGAGGTAGGCAGAAACAACCGCTGTTCCAACCTACACTCCAGACTCAATCAGAAGGATCCACAGCCGCTAACGCTAGGGCTTGTACGATCCAAATACAAGACAGACGGAACAGGCAAAACAGATAATACAACCTGACTGGACTAGAAGGGGAGCCTAACGCACCCCCCAGGAATTAACTATACTAGATAGCAATGGCTGACACTCCAGCAGTGTCCATCAGGAACAGACCATGGAAGGGAAATGTCCAGCAAAGCATTCTGGGAGCAGAATGCTTTTATAGTGCCAGTCATCAAAAGAAGGCAGGTAACGGATTTGCATGACTAATGTATGCAAATCCCTCAGCAACACAAGCTGCACAACTGACAGAAGGTCTCCTTTCCAGAGTCCTGCAGCAAGCAAACCTAAACAATGGTCAAAAGGCTGCCTGCCTGCGCAGGCAGCTGAGCGGATTCTCAAAAGCAGGCTTAGATGGTATCCCCTCCGAAATATACAAAAAGTACACAGATGAAATAGCTCCTACACTATTAGAAGTATTTCAACAGTCACTAGACACCATGGAACTTCCACGTTCAATGAGGGAGGCCCTTAGTTGTTTTGCCCAAACCTGGCAAGGACCCACAGTTCTGCGAATCTTACAGGCCTATTTCGCTCCTCACAACTGACGTGAAGGTTCTTGCCAAAGTTCTTGCCACGAGGCTCAATTCAGTTATACTTTCTTTAGTGCATGCTGACCAAACTGGGTTTATGCCAGGCAAAAAACACAGCAATAAATATACGCCGCCTTTTCTCCAACATACAATGTCAACATCTTAATGCAGGTAATAGGGCCATTGCCTCGCTAGACATGGCAAAGGCCTTTGACTCTGTGGAGTGGCCCTTCCTGTCTGCGGTCCTTGCCAGGTTTGGGTTTGGAGAAACATTCTGTAAATGGGTTAAATTACTATATACCAACCCCCTTGTGCGAGTCTGCACAAACTCCTGGATATCAGATACATTCCCCCTGGAAAGAGGAACGAGGCAGGGGTGTCCTCTGTCCCCATTACTATATGCCCTGGTAGCGGAGCCTTTGGCACACAGACTCAGAACTCACCCTGGAGTGGTGGGCCTAAAAACCCCCCACTCAAAAGACAAAATAAGTATGTATGCTGATGACACAATCCTGTATCTGGCGGACAGTGGACCTTCCCTGTCTTGCGCCCTAGACGTGATAGAAGAAGCCAGTTACTATTCTGGGCTGTGTGTCAACCGTTCCAAATCAGTGGTACTCTTGCTAGATGACACAGGTGACCCCTCCTCCACTTCAGTAATACCCTTGCAAGTGGTGCAATCCTTTAAATATCTTGGAGTGCACATCTTCTCGTCCCCCAAACAATATCTCACTGATGAAATATACAACCTAATTCCCTATGTGCAGACCCGCTGTAAGTCCTGGGCCAAACTCCCTCTCTCTGTGATAGGCCGCACAAGCCTAATTAAAATGGTATTGCTACCCAAACTGCTATATCTCTTTCATCACTCTCCCATATATATCCCCCAAAAGTTTTTCAAACGCCTTAGGTCTATCCTCCTAGCTTTCATTTGGGGTAATGGCAGAGCCAAGTTAAAATACTCTTTGCTACAAAACTCAAATAACCTTGGAGGTATCTCTTTCCCCTCCTTCCACATGTACTACTTAGCCTCACAATTGCAACACCTGGCAGCTTGGTTTGTAGTTCCACATGCAGTGAACCCGGAAACTCTAGGATATGGCCCTGACCCCCACAAGGAATGCTTGGTGTTAGAGGATCTCTCCACACACCTCCCACCCAAAAGACAAGACAATACCATTTTGAGACAATTTGTAAGTGTATGGAGATGTGTTCGGAAGGAGTTTGCTGCTGATGGACACAAATACCATATGCCCCTCTGGAATAATCCCGCATTACCTGAATTTAACACTATCCCTGACCACAATTTTTGGAGCTCACATGGTATTGTCTTCCTGGGACACATTCCACTGCCCACCAGTCAACAATTCAGATATCTACAATTGAAGCACGCCTTCATGTGTCAATTTAAGCATCTACCACTTAAGATATACAGCCTCCCCATTATAGATATGATAGCCAATGGCCCTACTCCACACATGATAGGTAACTTATATAAAGTAATGGTCAATAACAACGCCTTGGAACGCACGATGAAGACCAGGGATAAGTGGGAGGCAGCGGGTGTTGAGATTCAAGATAACGACTGGGATGACGCTCTCTTTATGGTTAAGAAATCCACTCCCTGCATACGCGAACGCAGCACTCAACTGTATATATTGCATCAAGTGTATCTCACCCCAGCTACAATCTCTAAATACAACCCTGCCCAATCAGACACTTGTCCTAGATGCTCAATAACCTCCCCCTCCTTCATGCATTTGTTATGGGAGTGCCCCCCTTGATTGATTTTTGGACCCAGGTTACCAAGTTCTTACACGATAAAATGGGGAGCCCTGTCCCACTGGACCCCATTCTATGCCTACTAGGCGTTATACAGGACGAAGATTTAGACTCCTCCTCCAAAACCCTTCTATCTGAAACTCTATTCATGGCCAGACAAGAAATTGCCAGCAAATGGCTCTCCCCTCCACTGCCAACCATTCCCAACTGGAAGAAAAGGGTTAACAACTCCATCCCTTATAAAAAATTAACATATGTACACAGAGGGTGTCTGAAAAAATTCCACCTAGTCTGGGATAAATGGAAAATATCTTAATGTACCTCCCCTTCACCCTGCCCAGTAAACCTCTCCCTCTAAGGTTCCCAGCGAAACCTGGCCTAAAGATGAAATAAATACTCAATTGTATCTTAGACCTATGTGATTATCTAAGCCATGCTCAATATGCTGTATGCCACCTACTCAACTAGATGTGATAGTCCCACATTCACTGGATGTACCACACTCGAAATGCCTGCTCTGTTCATGCATCTATTATTTGTATCTCTGTCTTTGATTTTCTCAGTTGTCAAGTACTTCCCTAATGCTGTATACCTGCCAGATGCAATTTTATACAATTTTATACATGTGTACTTCGTTTACCTTAATCCTGTGCATTATCTGACAATACCAATAAAGCCTTGTTTTTTGTTTAAAAAAAAAAATATAAAAGAAAACCATAGGATACCTAAAAAAGTCATTTTTAGGAGTTGGAGTATAAATATAATTGTTTATCTCATCAGTTTATTTTCAGCACGGAAATAAAAAGAAAAGAAACGTATAAGATAATTAATTTTACAGTATGTGTTTTACTAAAAGTAAATCAAACATAGAACTAAGTCTAATTTTTATTTTCAGTTTGAGGACTTTGCATGTACTCTGCAATTAGGTAAGAGCAGCCACTGGTCAGGTCACCAGGGAGAACTCTACAGTAGAGGGAGAGGGAACCACTAGACACCAGGGGCCTGATTCATTAAGCTGCACTGCTATAGCACCGCAAGCTTAATGACATCAACGTGAGCTACATACAGGGCAGCACGCTACTTTTGGCAGTGCTGGGCTCCTAAATTACGTTAGCGCGTAACTATTTTGCGGCCTCTCCTTCAATGCACCACGAGATGTGAAGTATTGCGACCGTGATACTTCACTAGGGTGGCCACTAATTAGCTAATTTATTATAAACTGATTAAAAAGATCAGATGCCGAAAATTTTCATATTTAAAAAAAAAAAACGTAGAATTAAAAAAACAAATGTTAGATGAGTTGCTGTACTAAAGAAATTCAGACAATTCGTTTTTAGGCTTTCCACTATAAATATACGGTAGTAGGATTTGCTAACTTTGTAAAATCAGAGCACTTTAGGCATCTGCAGGGCTTACCGATAGCTGAACAAACATTCTTACCTGTCCGCAAGCGAGTCCCATGCCTCTTTCTCCCATGCCATGGGGACATGAAAGATTCAACTCCAGTGCATCAGCTCCAGCAGCCTAAAACAAAGAATAGAATACAGTTAGCAGTACAGAGTGATGTATGTTACATTGCAGCGGTATGAGGTCATTAGCTTTTCTCCTTTTGCATATAAAGTAGGTAAAATTTAGACTAGTTAACCGCTTCCGGATGGCAGTGATTGAAATCTGCGCCCTGTTTTGATGCTGTTGTTCCTACCAGGGCGTAGATTTCACCTCACTGCCACCACGCGTTCTCGCCACTCTTGTTGTCCATGCCACTCGTGTCGCTCTCTGCCCATCACAGTTCACTTATTCTCCCTGCTGTCTCTATGACAGCATTTTATTGACTCCTCCTGACCCTGTCATAAAGGTAAGCAACTCCCATTGGCTTACATTGATCACACTGTCAGGAGCCAATGAAAGCAGATCCTGACCAGCTCACAGAGCTCTGCCTTCACAGAGATGGAAGAGTGGGTGGCCTGAGGGGGCGGGTGTGAAGCATGGACGGCAGTGGTTTCTGGTACCAGCGGTGGTACTGAATGGATTATAATCTGAACATTTGTATAGTGCTTTTCTCCTGTCATACTCGAAGTGCTCAAGAGCTGCAGCCACTGTGACACACTCAAGAGGCCACCCTGCAGTGTTAGGGAGTCTTACCTTGAACACCTTACTGAATAGGTACTGACCCTAGTCAGGATTTGAACCCTGGTCACCCATGTCAAAGGCGGTGCCCTTAACCAGTACACATCCAGCCACCAATTTACTTTTGTATAGTTTTATTTATTTTATTTTTTTTATCCTCCGTTAGTGCTTTAGGGCAAAATTTCTGATTAAACATCTACATGGTGGCAGGATTAACTGACTTTTTTTTATAACATGGAGTAAACAGAACCAGACCTCCATCCATCCAGTCAGTCAATACAGTAATGCACTACTTTTGGCTGTTATTATTTATATTTAGTATTTATATAGCACTTAACCACTTCCCAACTGAGGGGTTTTACCCCCTGACCACCAGAGCAATTTTCACCTTTCAGCGCTCCTTCCATTCATTTGTCTATAATTTTATCATTACTTATCGCAATGAAATGAACTATATCTTGTTTTTTTCGCCACCAATTAGGCTTTCTTTAGGTGGGACATTATGCCAAGAATAATTTTATTCTAAATGTGTTTTAATGGGAAAATAGGAAAAAATGTGGGAAAAAAATTATTATTTTTCAGTTTTCGGCCTTTATAGTTTTTAAATAATGCATGCTACTGTAATTAAAACCCATTAAATGTATATGCCTATTTATCCCGGTTATAAAACCGTTTAAATTATGTCCCTATCACAATGTTTGCCGCCAATATTTTAGTTGGAAATAAAGGTGCATTTTTTTCAGTTTTGCGTCCATCCCTAATTACAAGCCTATAGTTTATAAAGTAACAGTGTTATACCCTCTTGACATAAATATTTAAAAAGTTCAGTCCCTAAGGTAACTATTTATGTATTTTTTTTGAATTGTAAATTTTTTATTTTTTTTTTAATTACAAAAAAAAAAAAAATTGGGGAGTGTGGGAGGTAAGGAGTTAATTTTTTTGTGTAAAACAAGTTTTACTATTTGGCCACAAGATGGCAACATTACCAATTTGTTTCATGCGACCTGCAAGCGTCCTTCCGGACGCTTGCAGGAAGTAGAAAGAGGCTGGGACTTTGTTATTATTTCACAATGATCGCGCTGCTCAGCCGAGCGGCAGCAGATCATTGCGGGGCTGAGATCAACGAACGGGAATGGATTTTCCCGTTCGTTGATCTCTGGGCGAGCGGGCGGCGGCGTGTTTACTAGCGGCGGGCGGCGTGTTTACGAGCGGGAGCGCGGACAGCGGCGGGTGTGCGCAGAGTACGGATTTCTCCGTCCCTGGGGGTGAAAGGATGGAAAAAGGGGCGGAGAAATCCGTACGCGCGGGGGTAAAGTGGTTAACGTATATAGTCTTGTCACCAACTGTCTCTCAGAGGAGCTCAGAATCCAATCTCCATACACCTATGGTAGTCTGTGGTTGATTTTAGGAGGAAGACAATTACTGTAACCTATCTGTATGTTTTGGGGTTATGGGTTAAACCGGGGTAAGTGGAGGAAGCCCACATAGACACAGGGAGAACTGACAAACTATGTGCTGATAGTGCTCTGGCTGGCATTTGAGCTGGAGACCCAGTGCTGTCATTAAAGTCAATGGGGCTCAGCACAAATTTCTAGTTCACAAATTTTTGCAGTTAAAATTCATGAACACGTTCAGGAATGCAAAATTGTGATGTTTGGCCATGCCTAAGCATACAATCTGCTGCAACAACCTACAGCCCGGAGGGGAGCACATTATTGAAAGCCACTACTGACAGAAATCAATCAGAATTAGGATCGAGAAGCCACGTTGTGCCATCCATCCATGGCAGATTTGATCATAACGATGGAATCTGCTGGGGAAATCAAGTAATGTATGGACACCTTAGGATTTGAAAGTACATCTATTTAACTACTTCCGTACCAGCAGTCTCTGGACCTTTAAAGGGAACCTAAACCGAGAGGGATATGGATGTTTCCTTTTAAACAATACCATTTGCTTGGCAGCCCTGCTGATGTATTTGACTGCAGAAGTGTCTGGATCACACACACAACAAGCATGCAGCTAATCCAGTCTGAATTCAGTCGGAGCACCTGATCTGCATGCTTGTTCAGGGGCTGTGGCTAAAAGTATTAGAGATACAGGATCAGCAGGAGAGTCAGGCAACTGATATTATTTTAAAAAGAAAAATCCATATCCTTCTCAGTTTAAGGACTAGGAACTGCTGTACTGTACTGCAAAATGCCGCTTACTGACAAATCACCCCACAAACCCGTCACTCCCGCCGATCATGCTGCTCTCCCATCACTGCATGTTCCATTCTCTGCAGTCCCCATAACAGCAGAGCTGTGTGAGCATATCAGGAGCCGCTTTCACCGGCTTCTGATGCTGTCCATCAATGTAAGCCAATGGGATAGTTTCCCCATCACCCCCCCCCCCCCCCCATGCCTTTAGATTGTAAGCTTGCAAGGGCAGGGCTCTCTCACCCTTATGTGTCTTGGATTTTGTTGTTCATTTCATAGCTCACACTCTGTTATACATTTTATTCATTATGTTACATCTGTCATTGTTGTAATCACCAATTCAGTATTTTGTACCAGTGTCCATATTTAATGTATATAATTTGTATCATTATGTACTCCTTGTTTGTTTTCCTACTTTGTACAGCACCACGGAATATGCTGGTGCTTTATAAATTAATAATAATAATGTAAACGGCAGTGCGAGTGAATTGCAGCGATGGGAGAGTGGCCGCGATCCACATGAGCGGCGGCCATGTTTGAAATCTACATCCTGTCAGAGCAGCGCAGCCACCAGCAGGACTTAGATTTCAACCGCACTGGTCCGGAAGCGGTTAATTATCTTTTAAGCAGATCTGTTTCTCATATACCTCTAAAGCATTTAAGAAGCCCGTTTACTGCTTTAAAAAACACATTGAAAACAAATGCAAAACAGTTCTCAATTGCTATTCTAACATGCAACTGCATATAATTTCCTTATAAGAATGACAACATCCCTTTAATTGACCTACATTTGTCAAGACTTTAGAGCAGCTTATAAATATTAACTTGCTATATTCTTCAGCGGAATGTACATCTGAAAGAAAAAGAATTACCTGCCCTGTGCTGATCACAGTCACATAATAAGACAGACATCTTCAAAGAACAACTTGCGCCCTAATGCAGCTGATATGCATGCCGAATGGAAGCACGCTCCCATGGAGTGAGGATTAGTGTCGCATGGAGGGAGGATTACCCCCCATGCTGTGCCTTTGTCTTTCACATAATACAAATAATACTGGAGCAAATAACTACATGAAGGTTATAGCCTGCAAAACTGCACATCACAAACAGCACTATAGAGGATTTAGAATGTCTTCCCTACGTAAATATGATTGGTGGTTTCTGGGTAACCCAGTGTGCATCACTGAGATGGTTAACACTGTCATAAATATTGGGGTCACAGAAAAGCAGTTTGATATGGATTTACAGAAATAAGTATTTAATCTGCTTGCATTTTCTTTATGTATTCTTACAACTCTTTAGTTACAGTTTAGGTCTTTCCAAGCTAAATTTAGAGTAAAAGTAACGAACATGCATCTGAATTCTATGTACCGTACTTCATTCTAGAAGAATGATGAAGTGAAGTATAAAATAATGTTGTTAAATATTACCTTTTCAACATCTGGTTATGATTTGTTAGCATATGTCTAATATTTTAGTCTGCGGTCCTTTGCAATTACAGTAAACTGGGCAGATTTATTATTAGGCAAAGAGGGTGCATTACTAAAAGTGCCAAAATTGGAGCCTGTTGGGCATACATGTAAAAAATACACTGTGGTCATTTGGGTGCTGAAAAAAAGCTGCTAGTAGAATATCAAATATTGAAGAATTATTAATATTCTACTATTAGGCGCTATGTACCTGATACTTAATCCTCTTCTTCCACCGTTGCCTAACCCTAATACACTCCACTAATCTAAACCCAACTCTGACCAACCCTCAGTTGATGCCTTACTCTAACCTCCCCCTTGCCAAAATCTCCCCCGTTATCTGCGCCACCATCGGCACAGATCACTTTTTTTATCAGGTACTTCCATAGGCACCCGTGTTAAAAAAACATGTTTGGCGGCTATAACTGGAAATTTGGGCACTAGTAAAAAAGTGTCTGCTATATAAACTGCCTATGGTGACACCCAGGCTTCCTCAGGGATGCCACCGATGCCTAAATTACCTGTTTCACCTTTTGGACGTTCCCATGTGCTCAACTTACATCATTGCTACATCCAGTTATATCAATATCACTTGAATCACTGTTATAGCCTTTTCATTATCTGTACCAAGTTATGCCTTATCTGCTACACCACCCACTCACTCTATGTTCATTTTATGTTCAATGCCTGCATTACCCATTATAACTATTAATGCATGCTATTTACATAGGTGAAGATTTTAACTTCTTTGCCAATTTACTTTTTTTTAATTGGTTTTAAAAATGAGCAAATTTAACCACTTGAGGACCGTGGGCTTTACCCCCCTTAAAGCGGAATATAACCCTGCATTTCAACTTTGATCTAAAACATTATTTACAGTATATTATATGCAACCAGCATTTTTTTTTTTACTAGACTAGCATTGGAAGGGTTACACAGGGCTTTAAAGTTCCTTGAGATTTCTGCAGACGCATCCGAACCTGAAAAAGATACATTTTGTTTACATAAATGTATCTAAGTGTTGAATGTGACTCATCTCTCTCACTGAGAAGGAGCTTGGAGGACAGCCAAAGAGTGTGTTACTGTTTATCAATAGATACATAGAATGTAACAATCTGAACTTCTGCATATCTCTCCACGGAACTTGAAACGTCTGTGTTTAACCCTTCCAATGCTGGTCTAGTAAAAAAAAAAATGCTTTTTGCATATAATATGCTGTAAATAATGTTTTAGAGCAAAGTTGAAATGCAGGGTTATATTCCGCTTTAAGGACTGGCCACTTTTTTTCCATTCAGACCACTGCAGCTTTCACGGTTTATTGCTCGCTCATACAACCTACCACCTAAATGAATTTTGGCTCCTTTTCTTGTCACTAATAAAGCTTTCTTTTGGTGCTATTTGATTGCTCCTGCGATTTTTACTTTTTATTATATTCATCAAAAAAGACATGAATTTTGGCAAAAAAATGATTTTTTTAACTTTCTGTGCTGACATTTTTCAAATAAAGTAAAATTTCTGTATACATGCAGCGCGAAAAATGTGGACAAACATGTTTTTGATTAAAAAAAACCCATTCAGTGTATATTTATTGGTTCGGGTAAAAGTTATAGCGTTTACAAATTATGGTGCAAAAAGTGAATTTTCCCATTTTCAAGCATCTATGACTTTTCTGACTACCTGACATGTTTCATGAGGGGCTAGAATTCCAGGATAGCATAAATACCCCCCAAATGACCCCATTTTGGAAAGAAGACATCCCAAAGTATTCACTGAGAGGCATAGTGAGTTCATAGAAGATATTAATTTTTGTCACAAGTAAGCGGAAAATGACACTTTGTGACAAAAAAAAAAAAAAGTTTCCATTTCTTCTAACTTGCGACAAAAAAAAATGAAATCTGCCACGGACTCACCATGCCCCTCTCTGAATACCTTGAAGTGTCTACTTTCCAAAATGGGGTCATTTGTGGGGTGTGTTTACTGTACTCGCATTTTGGGGGGTGCTAATTTGTAAGCACCCCTGTAAAGCCTAAAGGTGCTCATTGGACTTTGGGCCCCTTAGCGCAGTTAGGCTGCAAAAAAGTGCCACACATGTGGTATTGTCGTACTCAGGAGAAGTAGTATAATGTGTTTTGGGGTGTATTTTTACACATACCGATGCTGGGTGGGAGAAATATCTCTGTAAATGACAATCTTTTGATTTTTTTTACACACAATTGTCCATTTACAGAGATCTTTCTCCCACTCAGCATGGGTATGTGTAAAAATACACCCCAAAACACATTATACACTTCTCCTGAGTACGGCGATACCACATGTGTGGCACTTTTTTGCACCCTAACAGCGCTAAGGGGCCCAAAGTCCAATGAGTACCTTTAGGATTTCACAGGTCATTTTGAGAAATTTCGTTTCAAGACTACTCCTCACGGTTTAGGGCTCCTAAAATGCCAGGACAGTATAGGAACCCCACAAATGACCCCATTTTAGAAAGAAGACACCCCAAGGTATTCTGTTAGTAGTACGGTGAGTTCATAGAAGATTTTATTTTTTGTCACAAGTTAGCGGAAATTGACACTTTGTGAAAAACACCAATAAAAATCAATTTCCGCTAACTTGTGACAAAAAATAAAATCTTCTATGAACTCACCGTACTACTAACAGAATACCTTGGGGTGTCTTCTTTCTAAAATGGAGTCATTTGTGGGGTTCCTATACTGTCCTGGCATTTTAGGGGCCCTAAACCGTGAGGAGTAGTCTTGAAACGAAATTTCTCAAAATGACCTGTGAAATCCTAAAGGTACTCATTGGACTTTGGGCCCCTTAGCGCAGTTAGTGTGCAAAAAAGTGCCACACATGTGGTATCACCGTACTCGGGAGAAGTAGTACAATGTGTTTTGGGGTGTATTTTTACACATACCCATGCTGGGTGGGAGAAATAACTCTGTAAATGGACAATTGTGTGTAAAAAAATCAAAAGATTGTCATTTACAGAGGTATTTCTCCCACCCAGCATGGGTATGTGTAAAAATACACCCCAAAACACATTATACTACTTCTCCCGAGTATGGCGATACCACATGTGTGGCACTTTTTTGCACCCTAACTGCGCTAAGGGGCCCAAAGTCCAATGAGTACCTTTAGGATTTCACAGGTCATTTTTGTTTCAAGACTACTCCTCACGGTTTAGGGCCCCTAAAATGCCAGGGCAGTATAGGAACCCCACTAATGACCCCATTTTAGAAAGAAGACACCCCAAGGTATTCCGTTAGGAGTATGGTGAGTTCATAGAAGTTTTTATTTTTTTGTCACAAGTTAGCGGAAAATGACACTTTGTGAAAAAAAAACACTGGCGAGGTGATCAGGGCTGGGGTCTGAGGGCGTTCTGAGGGTATGGGCGGGTGATTGAGTGCCCTAGGGGCAGATAGGGGTCTAATCTGATGGGTAGCAGTGACACGGGGTGATTGATGGGTAATTAGTGGGTGTTTGGAGGAGAGAACAGATGTAAACACTGCACTTGGGAGGTGATCTGATGTCGGATCTGCGGGCGATTTATTGGTGTGGGTGGGTGATCAGATTGCCCACAAAGGGCAGGTTAGGGGCTGATTGATGGGTGGCAGTGACAGGGGGTGATTGATGGGTGATTGACAGGTGATTGACAGGTGATCAGTGGGTTATTACAGGGAAGGACAGATGTAAATATTGCACTGGCGAATTGATAAGGTGGGGTCTGAGGGCAATCTGAGCGTGTAGGCGGGTGATTGGGTGCCCACAAGGGGCAGATTAGGGTCTGATATGATGGGTAACAGTGACAGGTGGTGATAGGGGGTGATTGATGGGTGATTGATGGGTAATTAGTGGGTGTTTAGAGGAGAGAATAGATGTAAACACTGTGCTTGGGTGGTGATCTGATGTCGGATCTGCGGGCGATCTATTGGTGTGGGTGGGTGATCAGTTTGCCCGCAAGGGGCAGGTTAGGGGCTGATTGATGGGTGGCAGTGACAGGGGGTGATTGATGGGTGGCAGTGACAGGGGGTGATTGATGGGTGATTGACAGGTGATTGACAGGTGATTGACAGGTGATCAGGGGGGATAGATGCATACAGTACATGGGGGGGGGTCTGGGGGGAGGGGTCTGGGGAGAATCTGAGGGGTGGGGGGGTGATCAGGAGGGAGCAGGGGGCAGGGGGGGGGATAAAAAAAAATAGCGTTGACAGATAGTGACAGCGAGTGATTGATGGGTGATTAGGGGGGTGATTGGGTGCAAACAGGGGTCTGGGGGGTGGGCAGGGGGGTCTGATGGGTGCTGTGGGCGATCTGGGGCAGGGGGGGGGGAATCAGTGTGCTTGGTGCAGACTAGGGTGGCTGCAGCCTGCCCTGGTGGTCCCTCGGACACTGGGACCACCAGGGCAGGAGGCAGCCTGTATAATACACTTTGTAATCATTACAAAGTGTATTATACACTTTGTGTGCGGCGATCGTCGGGTTAACATGCCGCCGGCGCTTCCATATGGCCGGCGGGATGTTGCGGCAGGTGAGCGGAGCCAGGCGGCGGCGGAGGATCGCGTCACAGATGACGTGATCGCTCCGCCCATGCCCCTACAAGGACCGCCGCCATTTGTCAATACTGCGGTCCTTGCGGGGTACATGTTTGTTTCTTAGTTTGTACAGCACCACGGAATATGTTGGCGCTTTATAATTTAATAATAATAATGTCTTTACTGTAAGCGCATCTGTGATGAGCACACTTCACCCACACCATCCCCAATTCAAAGCTTGGCATTTAAATTGCACAGAATCCTCTGTAATTCCAGGATTTTCTGTATATAGACTTCCCTCTCTCCCCATATGTAGAATGACATCACATCACCCATGGCATGGAAAGAGAGAAAGATGGAAGCATAGAGAAGCCTGGAAGATTATCACTTGAGACCTGGAGCCAGTGATGTAGCCATGGCTAAAGATCCCTTACATTCCCTGTGCTAAGCTCTGCATTTTAACACAAACAACATTTTATTGGGATGGGGAATTTAAGCAGGGAGGTCTTCGTACATATTGAAGTATATACGGTAATTAATTTAATTGTAAAGGGCAAATGCAGCATACTGAGTAAAGGATTAGAATTAATCCTGCTTGTGTAGAATTCTAAGAATTAATTGCTCCTAGAAAGAGACATTTTATGACTCACTGCTGTAGTTCATAGATCTGTATATATAATTCACTCCAGTCTAGGGGTGGTGCCAGGAGGAAGCTTGCTACTACAATAGCTGCACCATGCTATTGAGTAGCACTAATTGCAAAGTTCCCCATGATTTTGCCTGATACGCTGCTGCCACTTATTGGACACTCATGTTTCTGGACTCACACTGCTTATCCAGTTCTCTCTCAATCATCCCCTCATTAATTAGTTACTGCCTTGCCCTGGCCCCACCTCCTCCCTGCAACCTGCTCTGTAAATCTGTCTACAATACTACTTTACCTGCTGAAACAAGTGTACTGTTACTACTGGCTGTGTATGTCTGTGTCTGTGTTTGCATTGTCAATTTGTAAAAAAAAAAGAAAAAAAAGAAAAGAGAGATGGCTCCTTTTCAGCTTTTTCTCACATGCCACAGTGGAATGTATTCACAAAAGTATCATAGCGCGGTGCCCTGGCAACATGTGTGTTACTTAGGTGATGAGGGTGCATGGGCCTAACAATAGGAGCTGCAGCCCATGCGCCCGTGGGGGGGCCCAGGCCCCCCCCTGGGGCCCCCTCAGGGCCGTTTTGGGGGGCTGGAGGGGTCACAGCATGAGGGGAAAGCTATGGCCACACTCAGCGGGGAGGGGGGATGCCCCCCCCCCCTCCATCACCTCGGGGTCTCGCCTCTGCGCTCCCCTCCAGCTTCAATAACCACATGTGAGCAGCGGCGGGCAGTGGCAGCTACATACCTTCCGTGCGCTCCAAACAGGAAGTCACGTCAGACACTAGAGAGAGAAGCAACCGCGCTGGAGCGCACAGAAGGTACTGAACTACAGCAGTGAGTCATAAAATGTCTCTTTCTAGAAGCAATTAATTCTTAGAATTCTACACAAGCAGGAAGGTTAGCCCACTTAAAATTTCTGCAGGCCCGGTGGGTCTTAGTTACGCCCCTGTGAGGGTTGTACTAATAGTGCAAAGCATGCTACCTTACTGTTGGGAGTACTATTGCAGCACATTCTCTGTGCATGTGTACTCAACTCTTCTTTTTTTGAACACACTCCATTGTCATTTAAAAGGAACCTGAGGTGAAAAGGATATAGAGGCTGACATATTACCTCTTAAACAATTAACTTTGCCTGGCTGTTCTGCTGATCCTCTGCTTCTAATACTTTAGCCATAGACACTGAACAAACATGCAGATCAGGTGCTCTGACTGAAGTCTGACTAGATTAGCCACATGCTTGCTTTGGCTTTTTATTTAGACACTAATGCAGCCAAAGGGATCAGCAGGACAGCCAGGCAACAGGTATTGTTTGACATGGAATACATATGGCGGGCTCCTTGGGCCTGTCACCTTAGGTTCCCTTTAAGATGTGCATGTGCTGTATGATAAATGACCAATATCTCCCTGATATTGATCTTAACTACCTTGCCCCTATTGCTTAATCACTCACACCTGCTCAATCAGTAGGAATCCTTGATAGGCTGTAAGTGGAGCAGGGAAGCATAGCTTCGGATGACAGAGCAGTCACTTCACCACTTTATGTCCATATGACAAAATGACTAAGGCTTTGTTCACATCTAAAATCGAAATCGCTGACGCCAGTGATTTTCAATTTTTTGCACCTTTTCTTCTCCTCCCAGCGCTTACCTGAGGGCTTCAATTTTGCGTAAAGCGCTTTTCAAAGAACTTTTGCAGAGCAATTCGTTTTTTCACTTCCTGCTGCAAGTCAGGAAGTGAACTCTTTGACCCGGAAAATAATAAATACAATGTATTTATTCTTAGAAGCGCTGGGAAAATTGCTATACCAAGCGCTTTTTGAAATCGTTTTGCGATTTCCCTTTACCTGCCATTATAGGCAAATCGTCCCAAAAATGGTACAGGCAGCGCTTTGCTGAGCGGATCGGAAGCAGACTGCTCAGATGTGAACTCTCTCATAGGGAATCATTGCACAAGCGCTTTTAGGGCGATTTTGAAAATCGTCGGCACTTAAAAAAGGGCAAAAACACCCTAGGTGTGAAAAAGCCCTAGAGGAGTGTTTCAGGCAGGCTGAACCCATAGGAGGCTTTGACATGGTGGAGCAGGAAGACATTCCTACTTTTTTTCCTACAATATTTTGAACTAGTTTTTCAAGCTGTGATTCGTGTAAAGAAAGTTAAAAAAAAGAACTGTTAAAGGAAACCAGAGACAACTGAAAGGAAAGATTTGAAACTTACCTGGGACTTCCTCTATTTCCATAAGCACATTACATTTGATTCCCTTGCCGTACTCCCATGGTCTGCCGTTCAGCCGCGATCAGCCCCGGTAACTGGCTCAGTCGCATCAGTAGGGGCCTTCTGCGACTGAGCCAGTTATGCGGGTTGCTTGCAGCTGAACAGAAGGCCGCGGGAGGATGGCCAGGAACACAGACATGCTTATGGGGCTGAAGGAAGCCCTGGGTAAGTAACAAATCTTTCCTTTCAGCCATCTCTGGTACACTTTAAATCCAATTTTAAAGGGAATGTTAAGAAAAATGTAATCTGGGCAGTTAACTACCTGGGGCTTCTTCCAGTCCACTGAAGTCTTTCTGGTCCCTCGTCATCATTCCATGCTGCTCCATTCCTCCACTTGTCCCTCTCTGAAAGCTGGATGACTTGGCCAGTTGCTGGCTGACTTCTGTGCATCTGGGAACTGGCTACCATCACCACACATCCAAGTAAGGACCCATTTGCTGTATAAGTAATGTACCTGCCCTGACCGTGCTTTGCAGACCAGGCATCTGTGGTCAGATGGACCCTTGACCCAGCGCAAGACAAACCAAATCGAAAGCATTTGCCAAGAATGTGTTATGGAGGGCAAGTCTGCCATTCATTCAACTGTGTGAAACTTTCAATGGTACTTTCTCAGTACCATGGTGACCATGTGTAATGGCCAGGGAATCCTGATTTGATTCCGGTCCGAAGTGGGAGCCTAAGAAATGGCTACCACCACCACACATCCAAGGAAGGCAGCAGGCACGCTGTGGGCAAAGGAGCAGGAATGGCTACCACCACACATCCAAGGAAGGCAGCAGGCACACTGTGGGCAAAGGAGCAGGAACGGCTACCACACATCCAAGGAAGGCAGCAGGCATGGCATGCACGTCCTGAGGTAGAGACCAAAAATAACAATACAGGAGGACTTTCGAGGCCCTGCTGTATATGAGATGAATCAACTTTAAATACTTTAACGAGAATCTGTTATTGAGGGCAAGTCTGCCATCCATTCAAGTGAAAGGTATGCACTGACTGCCAGGTATAATACAATGTGCAGTCAAAGATGCAGCGAAAGGTATAAAGTGACTGCAAACAGCTGTTTGTGTAGTGACAGCCCATATGGTCGCCGGGCTGAGGTAGCTGAATGACAGAACAGTGACTGTCCAGCTGATCAAATTTGGTCTGTCCACAATGAAGCAACGACATTATTATCGTGGGTGTGGGTGTGCCCCCACCCCCAGAAACACTTATATAGCCGGTGGTCATTGCTTCATTGTTATACACAGGCCCCTTTTTACCGCGGCAAGGTAATGATCACAAAGAGGAATTGGCACATGTACATGCCTTTTGTTTTGTTGTTGCAGCTGCAGTGCAGCCAGAAAAATTAGGCAGGCATGTACACGCACCAGAAAAATCATTATAGCGGCCTTAAAGCAGAACTGAAAACTGTTATATTTTAATAAAGTATTAATGTAGGTATGTGCCTTTAAGGCTTACATACCTCTGCGCTGAAAAGTTTCATTTATGCAGGCTCTCCCGATCCAGAATTGGTCCCGTTAAAACCTTCGACTTACAAGTTGATGACGAGCAGACAAGAAGAGCATATGCTCTTCTGTCTGTCTGACCTCTTTCCACTGCCTCTTTCCCCTTTCTCCGCCCCTCCGCTTTCCCCGAAGGGTTAATTGATTTTTGCTGTTTCTAGCCACACCCCCTTCAGCACCTCCCTTTCCCTAAAAATTTATTTAATGTCCTAACTAGAGGCGATGTGCCTGGATATATGTATGTTTATTCTTATCATTGACCCCTGTGGCTAGGGTCTAATTCGGTGCACTCCCTCCTTCCCCTGTATGTTTGTCAGCATGCAGACAGCTTATGCTGGTGTATGCGCATGGTGCACATGGACACATAAAGTTAGCTCCCTTGTGCGATTGGTAAGATGCACTGTCTTTCCCAGGAGAGGAAGTTAGGATGTGTGCTCCTAATCCATTGATAGGTTTGATGCAATGAATGTGTTTGCATGTCTGCACTATGCATGTTACAGGGCCAGAGTTAGGACACCTATGTTTACCTGGGTACTTCTGCGCAGTATAGGTGATTAAGCATAAGAATGCATTCTTCTGTGAACTAAAACCCTGGCTTTTAATTTAGCTGTAGGGATAACAGTTGTGCCTGGATGAGTAAATCTGTGAATGCATTTGTTTGAACATTTGCATGTGAGTGTGCGAAGGGTTAATTGATTTTTGCTGTTTCTAGCCACACCCCCTTCAGCACCTCCCTTTCCCTAAAAATTTATTTAATGTCCTAACTAGAGGCGATGTGCCTGGATATATGTATGTTTATTCTTATCATTGACCCCTGTGGCTAGGGTCTAATTCGGTGCACTCCCTCCTTCCCCTGTATGTTTGTCAGCATGCAGACAGCTTATGCTGGTGTATGCGCATGGTGCACATGGACACATAAAGTTAGCTCCCTTGTGCGATTGGTAAGATGCACTGTCTTTCCCAGGAGAGGAAGTTAGGATGTGTGCTCCTAATCCATTGATAGGTTTGATGCAATGAATGTGTTTGCATGTCTGCACTATGCATGTTACAGGGCCAGAGTTAGGACACCTATGTTTACCTGGGTACTTCTGCGCAGTATAGGTGATTAAGCATAAGAATGCATTCTTCTGTGAACTAAAACCCTGGCTTTTAATTTAGCTGTAGGGATAACAGTTGTGCCTGGATGAGTAAATCTGTGAATGCATTTGTTTGAACATTTGCATGTGAGTGTGCGAAGGGTTAATTGATTCATGCTACAGTTTAGGTATCACCTTTTTAGAGAAAAAATTGCGGCCTGGTATCTTCCACTGCGGTGTGTGGCTTTGCTTTTGTGTGCTGCTTTTCCTCAGGTGGTCATCCCATTGCAGTTTGTGCTTTGTAATCATGTGCCTTCATAAGGTAGTTGTCCCTATGCGGGTCTTTGTCTTTCCACGGCTCAATTTTCGGTGGCAGAGAGTGCAGATGGCATTGCTCTCATCTGAGGCAGACACACACAAAAATTTCCACACCGCTGAGCCCTGGGGTGATGGCACTTTGGTGGTGGTTGCCGACTGAGTTTTACGTAAGGGTGCCAGAATCAGAGCAGGAGATGTCATGCTTCCGTGAGGGAAGCTGAGAAAGATGAGGTGTTCTGTGTTAAATAGTCAACTACGTTCTGACAATATTGGGGGTTGACACAACAGGTAGGTATATGCAGTGATGGGTATTACAAATGTGCACCTGTCACACACATGTACCGTGAACAGGTACAGTGACTGGTGGTATTAAATATCACACTGCGTGCGCTCACGTGGGTAGGTGGGTGCACTGAACACAACAGGTAGGTATATGCAGTGATGGGTATTACAAATGTGCACCTGTCTCACACACACACACACACACACACACACACACACACACACACACACACAGGTATCGCCGTGAACAGGTGCAATGACTGGTGGTATTAACAATGCATGCGCTCATGTAGGTAGGTAGGTAGGTAGGTGCACTGAACAGTGAACAGGTGCAGTGATTGGGATGGGATTACAAATTTGCAGCTGCCTGTCACACACACACACACAGGTAGTCACTGAATGTGCTGGGCCTGGCAGTGGCACAGTAGGAATTATACCAAAGGCCAGCTGCGACTGACTGATAGGGCTGTATATAATGCAAGTGGGCCACACACAAAAAATAAACAAATAAACAGATCACAAGAACAAGATTAGCACTCAAAAGAGCTGTTGAGGGGTGCTTTTTTAGCAATAAGAATCAGCAAGGAGCAAGCTAAGAAGCCTACAAGAGCCTAACTAAGCTTTCTTTCCCTATAGCTCTCTCTGCAGCAGCTCTCCCTTCTCTAATTACTGCAGGCACACGAGTGAGTCCAGTGCCTGACACTGCCTGCCTTTTTAAGGGGGGTTGAGAGGCTCCAGGAGGGAGTGTAGCCTGATTGGCTACAATGTGCCTGCTGACTGTGATGTAGAGGGTCACAGTTGACCCTAATGATGCACTATGGGGGCGAATCGAACTTCCGAAAAAGTTTGCAGTTCTCCTCGAACGCAAACCACGGAAGTTCGCCGGCAAACCGTTCGGGCCATCTATAGCCACGGGAGCATGAAGGCGGAGGTGTACACCATGGGGTCGCGCATGCAGCATCTTGAGCGGGACAATGGAGGAACGGAGCAGCACAGAATGATGGCAAGGGTCCAGGGGGACCTCAGGGGGATGGATGAAGCCCCAGGTAGGTATGTGGCCAAATTACATTTCACTAAAGATTTCCTTTAGGCTCATTTTATTTCTAAGAGTTTAGAGATAATGTATTAACGTGTAACAGATATGAAAGTGGGGAGTTTATAATGAGGCATTGCACTGCACAGTAATGGGAGATCACCATATTGAGGGCATAATAATATGGTGGCTATTACAAGAAAGAGGAACTTTAAAAGGGGAAAACCATAAAAAGAATACTATGATGATAAGAGCAGCTCAATAATAGAAAGTGCAATATAAATGGGAGACTGCATTGGCTGTGTCACCTACAAGAAAGGCATTATAATGAAGGGAGCAATATAACAAGGAGAGCAATACACATGGTGCACTGTCATGTAGAAGCACTACATAAGGCCCTTCCCCAGTCACAAATATTTTCCTAGATAGGTTTAGGTATTTACTTGCAGGATTTGTTGATGTCTTATAATGTCTGTCTATATATTCCTTAACTACCTAAAGTCCGCCTAACGACAATGGGCGTGACCAAAGTAGCCCCAGGAACGCCTAACGGCAATTGGCGTCAAGTCCTGGGGCAGGGATTTGCAGAAGATTGCGCCCGCCGATGCACGCGCATCTCTGCATGAATGACGGAGCTTCGCTCCGCCATCAGTCTCCCAGCGGCGATCGCCGCTAGGAGATTGTTAGACAATGAAACCGCTGTCTATTTACTGAGTACAGTGCTACGATCCACAGCAGCACTGTACTGGGAACAGCCGTGTGACACAGCTGTCCCCCTGGGGGAGACAGGGGCGATCCGCTGTCATAGGCTGAAGCCTATGACAGCCGATCGCTATGATTGGCTGGCGGGAGGGGGGGAAGGGATGGGTAAGGAAATGCAAATAAAAAAGTATTATTTATTAGAAAAAAAATCAATAAAATATTTTCATTAAAATAAACAAACATGCTGACAGGGTAAAGACCCCACCAACAGAGAGCTCTGTTGGTGGGCAGAAAGGGGGGGGGAATCACTTGTGTGATCAGTTGTATGGCCCTGCAGCGAGGTCTTAAAGCTGCAGTGGCCTATTTAGCAAAAAATAGCCTGGTCACTGGGGGGATATGGTAAATTATCTGGTAAGGATATTAAGCTGCCCATGCCACAAGACTGTCCATCCTAAAAACTGAACACTTTCTAGACAGATTCAGACTGTGCCTGCTTAAAACCTGCAGTATAAACAATAGAGATGAAATTGTTTGATTCAGACTGACACTCAATGGGGGTTAAGTTTTGTAATAAGTGGACAGGCGCTGCATTTGAAGTACAATCACACACAACCCAGTGACCAAGATTGCAAAAATGCCATTCTGGGTTGCCTCTGGAGCATGCTCAGCCATAAAATGAAGTAACATGGCACTGTACCAGAGCACTGGTTCATTAATTTATTGGCATCCAATTCATTCTCATCAACAGTGGAATTACAGGTAGGCAGGTGCTGGGTAAGAAAACATGTAACAGTCAGCCACCTTTACTTCAGTTCTTCCTTTAGTCTAACCCTAACCCTCTGCCACAGCATACAGTTCTTCCCTAACCTCCTAACTAGAGATGTCACAAACATCAAATTTTGCGACATCTCAAAAGCGAACGCGAACTTCTGCAAATGTTCGTGAGCATGTAGATCCGGCAAACCGCTATAGATTTCCATGGGCAGGCAAATTTTAAACCCTACAGAGACTGTTTCTGGCCACACAAGTTGTTTCAAGGTGTCTAACACCTGGACTGTGGCATGTCTGAGGGGCATCCATGCCAAAAGTCCCACCAAAATTACAGAGGTTTTAGACCCTAAAGGGCAGAAATTTCTACCAATAATGCACTGGAGTGGTACTGTGCCAGCAACTTAATGGTTACATCCAGGGAAAATAAAAACCAAAAATCCACTTACCTGGGGCTTCCTCCAGCCCCAGGAAGCTGTCCTGTGCCCTCGCCACAGCTCCCGTGGCTCCCGGTCTTCTCCGCTGCAGAGGTCGGCTCCTGGGACGACTTTTTCAGCACTCCACCGCTACACCGCTGGCGTCATCAGCGATGCACTGCGCAGGCACAGAACTACAGCACTGATGATGTCAGCGGTGTAGCAGTGGAGCGCAGAAGAAGCCGACCTTCTGCAGCGGAGAAGACCGGGAGCCACTGGAGCTGCAGCGAGGGCACAGGATGGCTTCCAGGGGCTGGAAGAAGCCCCAGGTAAGTGGATTTTTGGTTTTTATTTTCCCTGGACGTATCCTTTAATGTGGCCACAATAGCAGTAGTGTGCACAGCTATGGGTGTCAGTGGGCTGTGGAGCATCACACACAAAATAATAAACAGGAGACCGATGTACTAGCCCTGAAACAGGCTATTTGGGGTGCTTTCAGCAAGTAGTCAGTGAGGAACAAGAACACAGGCCTAGCTAATGCTTTCCCTACCTATCTGCAGCAAGTCTGACCCTGCTCTCACTCAGGCCTGGTGCACACCAAAACCCGCTAGCAGATCCGCAAAACGCTAGCAGATTTTTAAACGCTTTTTTTTATTTTTATGAGGCGGTTTGCTAGCGTTTTGCGGATTGCTGCTGCGGTTTTCAGTATAGTAGATTTCATATATTGTTACAGTAAAGCTGTTACTGAACAGCTTCTGTAACAAGAACGCCTGCAAAACCGCTCTGAACAGGCGTTTTTCAGAGCGGTTTGCGTTTTTCCTATACTTAACATTGGGGCAGAAACGCATCCGAAATCCAAAAAATGCCTCACCCAGGCATTTTTCGTTTCTGCAAAACGCCTGCCGCTCTGGTGTGCACCACCCCATTGAGATACATTGACCAAGCAGATCCGCAGCCGCAAGCGGATCTGAAAACGCGGAAAAAGCCGCTCGGTGTGCACCAGCCCTAACAGTCAGCAGAGAATGAATCCAATATGGCCACTACAACTGCTTTTTAATAGGGGGTGGGGGGGTTCTGGAGGGGGTGCAAGCTGATTGGCTGCCATGTGTCTGCTGATTGTGAGATAAAGGGTCAAAGTCTGGCTCCATGATGATGTATATTGGGATGAACACACCAAATGTTCGCAGTATGCCGAGAACCCGAACAGCGGAAATTTTTGCCAGCGAACAGTTCGGGCCATCACTACTCCTAACCTTAAATGATTTACACATACTCTCCCTTAACCCTATACTCTAACACTCCTAAAATAGTGCCTTACTATAACCTGATATATTAAGCAATAATGTTTGGCTATAAAATATCTGGGTGCTGGCTAGGAATGCTCATTCGGATTTTGTGGAAATGAAATTTCCGTACTTCCAATCGGAAATCACCATTTTCTTATGAACACAGGATTCGGAAATGTGATTTCTGCCCGAAAAACCACAGGACACAGAAGCATTGGACCAATCAGAGAATGCAGAGTCAACTCAGAAGTATTTGGCCAATCAGAGGATGCAAAAATTAACAAAAAAAAAGACTCGGACATTGGAAAATAAAAATCGGAAATCGGATTTCTGCAGAAACACTGCATTACCACAACTTGGTAATTTTAGCCAAATCACAGAACTTGAAAGCAAGGGACCAATCAGAGAATGCAAAAATATATTTAAAAAAAACATTCCTTAGAAATCAGAATCGGAAACTGGAAATCCGCGGAATCGGTAATTGGCGGAAATCCAAATTTCTGCAGATTCGGAAATTAGCATTTTTTGACCATCCCTAGCTAGCACCCAAATGATGCTCTAAAGCTGAGCACTGAAACAGCAGCATGCACCAGTGCTAAAATCAAACAAGTGGTGCCCGGAACTTTTAATGGCTGATTTGCATTAGGAGAATAGAGATTGCCTAAATTAACAGCTGCTCTTTTCACCTGCTTCATCTGCAGACTGTCATGCCATACCAGCATCTATATATATAATTTAGTAAGTGCCTCAACCGTCCAGCAAGAAGAAGAAGTACTTTGCATGAGAAAATTTATGCGTGCTCAAAGACCAAGTTTGAGGCCTCCTTTCCACGGACTGTTGAGCTGTGTGCTCAGCAAGCAGTTACCAGGCACAGGTAAGAAGTTATCAGGCAGCAACAAGCAGTTATCAGGCAGCAACAAGCAGTTTTCAGGCAGCAACAAGCAGTTACTAGGCAGCAGTGAGCAGTTACTAGGCAGCAGTGAGCAGTTGAGAGAGTTTGAGAGGCATTTCACTGCCTATCAACAGTCGGTGGAAAGGAGGCCTAACCCTAGCAAGTCTGGGTTTGCAAATCTGGCCTAATTGGCTATTCATAATTGAATAAGGGCCTCAACCTTCCAGCAAGAAGAAGTACTTTGCATGAGAAAATTTATGCGTGCTCAAAGACCAAGTTTGATGCCTCCTTTCCACGGACTGTTGAGCTGTGTGCTCAGCAAGCAGTTACCAGGCACAGGTAAGAAGTTATCAGGCAGCAACAAGCAGTTATCAGGCAGCAACAAGCAGTTATCAGGCAGCAACAAGCAGTTACTAGGCAGCAGTGAGCAGTTGAGAGAGTTTGAGAGGCATTTCACTGCCTATCAACAGTCTGTGGAAAGGAGGCTTAACCCTAGCAAGTCTGGCTTTGCAAATCTGGCCTAATTGACTATTCATGAGGCAATGCTCATGCAAATATGCATTTGCTTTCGCATGTCAAACTATGCAGGGTCAAAAAACCAATACTGCAAAGCGGTCGTGGAGCAGTGCTTTTCAGCACTGCTAGATTTGGGCGCAGCGAGTGCCGCCATAGACTGTAATGGGAATCAGTCTATAGCGGCGCTCAGTGAGTAACGTCAGCGCCGTCAGAAGACGGAGCCGAAGTTGCTTAAAAAACACAATAATTCGACCTCCAGCAATCGCTGGAAGCTGAATTATATCATTCCCCCACTATCCATGGCGGCTTGGAGGGGGAATCTATATATATAATTGAGTAAGTGCCTCAACCTTCAAGCAAGAAGAAGAAGTAGCGCCCTGCCCCCAGGGCCGGTCCAAGCAAGAAGAAGGGGCTGGTCCAAGCAAGAAGAAGTAGTGTCATATCAAACCAAGGGCAAAGAGAGATAATTTGCATATTCAGTAGCAGTGCATTGTGGGTAACCACAAATGTTCACTTATAGCTGAATTATTGCAGATTTGCTTCTATTTTAAGAAGGAAAATTACACCAAGCTTTGCTTTTTTTAGTAGGAGGGCTTTTTGGTCACTTTTATCCCCCTATACATTCTTAGTAATTTGAGTCACCCTGAGCTGCTTGGTTACTCTGTTGTACTGGTCCAAGCCCTATCTCAGACAGCCATATCAATCTCTGCTGTGAACTGATGAGGACTAAAAGTCTGAAATAGGCTGTCACATGTGGGTTTGATATGACTGTGTAAAATTTAAAGCTATAGGGCCTGATTCACAAAATGGTGCAAACTGTTAAGCATGGGTGTGCTAAACAGTTAGCACGTGAAGTGCCATTTGTGGACTTTTGTGCATGGAAAGTGCTGTGAATCGCGCAAAAGACCGCAATCGCGGACTTTTGTGTGTGTAAAGTACCGCGATTTGTGGCAAATTGTGCGCGCAAAAGACCGCAATCATGCAAATCGCGGCACGTTGTGCGCGCAAAAGTCCGCGAACGGCACTTCACGTGCTAACTGTTTAGCACAACCGTGCTAAACAGTTTGCACCGCTTTGTGAATCAGGCCCATAGGCTTGCTTGACTTACCAAGAGTGAAAAGGAATAGTTTGCATATTTAGTAGCGGTGCATTGTGGGTAACCACAAATGTTCACTTAGGCCTGGTGCACACCAAAACCTGCTAGCAGATCCGCAAAACGCTAGCAGATTTTAAAACGCTTTTTCTTATTTTTCTGCAGCGTTTCAGCTAGCGTTTTGCGGTTTTGTGTAGCGGTTTTGGTATAGTAGATTTCACGTATTGTTACAGTAAAGCTGTTACTGAACAGCTACTGTAACAAAAAACGCCTGGCAAACCGCTCTGAAGTGCCGTTTTTCAGAGCGGTTTGCGGTTTTCCTATACTTAACATTGAGGCAGAAACGCATCCGCAATCCAAAATCTGCAGCAGCCCGGGAGTATGCGTTTCTGCAAAACGCCTCCCGCTCTGGTGTGCACCAGCCCATTGAAATACATTACCCTAGCGGATCCGCACCCGCAAGCAGATCGCAAACCGCAGCGGAAACGCTCCGGTGTGCACTAGGCCTAATAGCTGAATTATTGCAGATTTTCTTCTGTTTTAAGAAGCCAAATTACACCAAGCTTTGATTTTTTTTTAGTAGAAGGTCTTTTTGGTTCCTTTTATCCCCCTATACATTCCGAGTGGTTTGGGTCACCCTGAGCTGCTTGGTTACTCTGTTGTACTGGTCCAAGCCCCATCTCATACTGCCATATCAATCTCTGCTATGTACTGATGAGGACCAAAAGTCTGAAACAGGCTGTCACATGTGGGTTTGATATAGCTGTGTAAATTTTAAAGCTATAAGCTTGCTATACACCAGTGGTTCTGGATGCTTGCTTGGATTACTAAGGTTGAAAAGGGATAATTTGCATATTTAAAAATGTTCACTTATAGCTGAATTATTGCAGATTTCCTTCTGTTTTAAAAAGGCAAATTACACCAATACAGTGGGGAGCATTGCAGGAAGTGACAACAGTGGATCGCACGCTGGAACACGGAAGAGGTGAGGCATCCCCGCCCGCTGCCTCTTACTAATAGTGGCGGCTGCTACTGTGCTTAAGCAGGAGGGGAGCGCACATGGGGGACACAGGTGAGGCAGGGGGGGTTCCTGCTGAGCTTAAGCTGCAGGGAGAATGCACATGGGGGACCCAGGTGAGGGGGGGTTCCTGCTGAGCTTAAGCTGGAGGGGGAGTGCACATGGGGGACCCAGGTGAGGGAGGGGGGTCCTGCTGAGCTTAAGCAGGAGGGGGAGCGCACATGGGGGACCCAGGTGAGGGAGGGTGGTCCTGCTGAGCTTAAGCAGGAGGGGGAGCGCACATGGGGGACCCAGGTGAGGGAGGGTGGTCCTGCTGAGCTTAAGCAGGAGGGGGAGCGCACATGGGGGACCCAGGTGAGGGAGGGGGGGTTCCTGCTGAGCTTAAGCTGGAGGGGGAGCGCACATGGGGGACCCAGGTGAGGGAGGGGGGGTTCCTGCTGAGCTTAAGCTGGAGGGGGAGCACACATGGGGGACCCAGTTGAGGGGGGGGTCCGACCCCCCTCCCCGCCACTGTGCCCAATACCCCCTTCCTGCCCTCTACCCCCTTATGCGGCGTATGCTACGCTGCGGGTCGGCTAGTAGTCCTTAATCTACAGAACAATTACCCCCAACTATTCCATATGTTTGTTCATTTCAGTTTACAGCCTCTACTCAGACTCTATGATGAATATGCATTTTTATAGCAATATGTCATTAGCCTAAAGTGGAGTGGAACTCAAAATTACATTTTTACTCCAAAACATTAAACTCAGTAAAAAAAAAATGAAACAGTATAAGACTAGTCTAACTTTATTTGAAGGCATATTTACACTTCACTGAAGCAAACTGATGACTTGACTAATCAAGTACTGGTAAACTGAGCAAATAAAGAAGAAGAAAGTTCTCTGCTTCCCCCTGGATACAGCAGAATCTTTTCTACATGGTCCACACAGCTTAATCCTTCTCCAGTCAATCTGATAATGATGGTATGGCAACTGCAATCTTTTTAAGTGAAGTTAAAAGTTTGAGTATTAACCCTTCCAGTAACCTGGAAACCAATACTATGTTTTTAGCTAGTAGTCCTATGCTGTGTTTAATGCTTAAGGGCCCTTTTCCACTAGCGGCGTTTGCGATGCTGAATCGCAAAATCGCAAACCGCTAGTGATGTTAAAATCGCTACGGTTTGCTTTTTAACATAGGAATCGCGGTAGGTAATTTCCACTACCGCGATTCGTTTTTGACTCAAACGCGATCGCACCGCGGAGCGATCTTTGCTGCGATTTTGCTATGCAGTGCATTGCATAGCAAAATCGTGAACGCAATCGCCGGGAAGTTTCCTGCACTTGCGATTCAGAAATCGCTAGCATTTAGCGCGAACGCTAGCGATTGCTAGTGGAAAAGGGCCCTTAGGCTGTAGATGAGATTTGAGATTCATCCTACTTTAACCACTTGAGGACCGCGATGTTAAACCCCCCTAAAGACCAGGCCATTTTTCCCATAAAGGACCACTGCAGCTTTAAGGCCTAGCTGAAGGGCCGCACAACACAGCACACAAGTGATCTTCCAACAGAGCTTTCTGTTGTTCGGGTCTGATCGCTCCCCCAATGATTATTTATTTATTTTTGCAAATATTTATGTTATTTTTTTTATTACATTTCTATAGTTATTTATTCTTTTTTTCCCTAACTCCCTCCCCCAAGCCAGCCAATGACGCGATCGGCTGTCATGGGCTTCAGCCTATGAGAGCCGATCACTCTCCTGTGTCCCAGGGGGACACCCTTGTCACATGGCTGTCTTAGATCGCAGCGCTGTACTATGCTAATAGAAGGTGGTTTCGCCGTCTATCTGTCTCCGAGCAGCGATCGTCGCTGGGAGACTAAAGGCGGAGTGGAGCTCCGCCTACCAAGCTGAGATGCACGCGCATCGGCGCGGGCAATCTCCTGCAAAATCCGACGGTCCTGGGGCTGCCGCCGCGGTCACGCTCATTGGCGTGATGCGGTCGTTAAGTAGTTAAACACATACAGCAACCAAAAGCCTCCTAAACTACAATATGTTACTGTCTGTGATCTTTCATCTAGTGAGGAACTATAAATCTTAGTATGATTTTCATGGCATGCTAAGACTTGTAGCCCATTATAAATAAAAAGGCAGACTGCTGGACCATCCACTATTAGATGCTGAGTTTACTTTATCATTGTCCATTATGTAAGATCATCACTCAGCAATTAATACCAAAGTTGCCCCCTGTGATTTAGCAAAGAGCATATTGCATTATTCACAGAGCACCCATATGTCTGCTCAATACAAACTGAGGATCTGCTGCCAAATGAGGCTTAGCCTTAACATATGTAATCCATTTTGTAAGTGGCCCAAACTACTACTTAATGCCCCTGCTATGCTTTCAGCTCTTGACCCCTGCCTAACATGGTTCTTTACATTTAGAATCATTGCTTAATCAATAATGCACAACTGAACACTTTGGTGTAAGGCAAGCCGGCTCTAAATTGCCTCGGTGTGGAACAGAGATGGTACATTAGGGGACAGTTACTATAAACCAATATATATTCTCTGTCACATACAGTATATAGCAGAGATCTTTTTTCAGCTGCACATACCTTGAAACAATAGAAGAATAAAGGACGTTTCCAACATGCACTGTACATCTTAACATGCTACAATCCATTGAATTGTAAATCTAGAGCAGCTCTCCACCCAAGGCCCCTTTTTTTGCAAATTGGCAGCCATTAAAGATGAAAAGAACATTAAGCACCGCAGCCTTCTAAAAATGAGAACAGGCAACATAATAAAGCCATTCATCATTGCCTGCTTAAAGTAGCAAAGCTCTTGTCAAGCATGGATTTTACAAAAGATTTCATGGTCAATTAGGTAAATACAGGTATAAAATGGACCTAGTCCTAAAGATCAGAAAGCCAATTACTGATCATGTTTAATTTCGTTCTCCTAAATCCCCAAAGTGAGTGTGTTTTTTATTCTATTTTCTTAGGTTCACAACTAAAGGGAAAAAATATAAAATAGGCAGTATGTAGTTAGAGGAATTAAACGGTTTGTGAAGCTCATCCAATTAGCTGTTCGTTGTTCTTAGTGTAGACGAGGGTATGAGGATTTTTGTTTGTGGAATCAAATGCACAGATAGGATGGCATACTGCACGGGTAAGTTGCTTTAATACATTATGGATTTTGAATAGGATTCCTCATTCTTGCAACAAATGAGACTAAAATTAAATGAAGCATGTGAAATAGTTAGATTCTAGGTGTGCGATTAAATTTTTTTTTTAAAGTATAAGTATATTTATATCATAAATGTGCTAAGATAAGGTGTTCTTTTACCGCATTTGTATGCCCAAAAAGGGCATGGAGTTGATATGAAAATAACTGGAGAGGGGCCCTATGCTAGATTTTAGCAAGTTCCCGATCCCATGCATATCTATGCCCCTGAAACTTTACTTGCGGATCAGGGATCTGCGTATAAATGTGTTTATGTTTCTTTACTTTCATGAGCAAACAGCCTTTCACCTCCCTTGCCATACTGCTGGCATGATTGGTGAATGGGAACATGTGTTCCCATAGCTGAAAGTACCTGTAATGAATGAACTCCAGCATAAAAAAAAAAATATACACAACACTTCTTATGTATTGTTCACAGTACACAAGAATAAAGTGTGGGGACATCTAGTAAGCAAGAAGTAAAAATACACTATAATACAATAAAGTAAATTAAAACATAAATCCCTATAATTGAATAACCCATTATTCCCCTCCTCCCCCATTGTTACCATCATAAATCACTTGTAAAAAAAAACAAACAAAAAAAAGTGACAACATTTAAAAAACATACATAAATAGTTACTTTAGGGACTGAGACTTTTTAATATGTATGCCATGAGGGTATAGTACTGTTATTTTTTTTTTTTAATGAGAGCTTGTAGTTATATATATATATATAGTATAAATAAACACAAAATGGAAAAAAATACACCTTTATTTCCAAATAAAATAGTATCGCCACACATTGTACTGAGGACATCATTTAAATGTTGTACTAACTGGGACAAATAGACAAAAATGTGTGGATTTTATTTACATGTAATTTTCATGAAGGAGTCTGCACACAAACCGTAGAAGCAATAAACGTGAAGTATTTATTCTCCCATCAAATACATGTGCAGACACGGTCTGACCTGCTTAGGTCAGACCTAAGCAGGTCAGACCGTGTCTGCACATGTATGTGACGGGAGAATAAATACTTCACGTTTATTGCTTCTACGGTTTGTGTGCGGACTCCTTCATGAAAATTACTTGCACATTGCCTGGGGGTCCAGCACCAGCCTACCTACCGACGTGTGTGCGATCCTTGTATTGGATTTTATTTACATCATCACTTTTCATTTTTAAACTATAATGGATTGAAAACTGAGAAATAATGACTTTTTATTTTTTTTCTTCTTATTTCTTGTAAAATGCATTTATGATAAAATAATTCTTAGCAAAAAGTAACACCCAAAGCAAGCCTCATTTGTGGTGAGAAAAATAAAACATAGATCATTTTGGTGTGAAAAGTATCCATAAAGTTATTGGCAAATGAATGGGAGGCGCGTGATGTGAAAATTGCTGTAGTTTTTAAGGAGAAATAACCTGTGGTAGGGAAATGGTTACAATTTGGTCACCTCTTTACGAGGATATCCAGAGGAAAATAACCCTTACCCACTCCAGTAGTGTTAATTAAGAGTATATTAAAAAGAAACTGTAACAATATATAGCGGAGTTCAGTAAATTATTCAGGATACCCACTTATAAGTTAAATATATTGGTTTGAGCATCAGAAGCACTTTCTATAGCTATATGTTGCTGTATATTCATGTGTAACCCCACCCTTCCACTGAGGCTTAGTCTAGGTTTTTTTATTATGCAAAATTCTACCCACAGAGCATTCTGGGAGACCAGAGATCTTTGCTACTGCCTTTAAAACTCTCAGTAAATGAACATTGGCGGTCATTACTAAAGATTTTGCTGCCTTTGATATATTTCAGAAAGTAAATTCAGTGGCGTACGGAGGGGGAGGTTAAATGAACATTGGCGGTCATTACTAAAGATTTTGCTGCCTTTGATACATTTCAGAAAGTAAATTCAGTGGCGTACGGGGGGGGGGGGGGGGAGGTTACCGTTACCCAGAAGCCCCCCCCTGTGATGCCTGACCTCATTAGCCGGTAAATGCAGAGAAGATTTGGAGTGGTGCCTGCAGCAACCCCATCAAGTCCGGCCAGCTCCACTGAAGTAGGGTGGGGGGACAAATAATGCTACTGCTCTGACCTGGTTAATTCAATCCCAGACCTTTCCTACTTTCACTTACAGCAGAGCAGATCACAGAGCAATGGCTGAGATCTGCCTCCATGGCCCCCCTTCCATGCTCCTCTTCATTATTAGTTTGTAATGTTTTCTGCTCCCCCTGCTCCAAGCGAGTAGTTGTGGCTGCTTAACTCCACCCCTTCTCTGTCCCTGTGCTACACGTGGCTTTTTAATGCCGCTGGGGCTGATTGTAGAAAGCCCCAACGAGTGCACAGTATGTAAGTCTTGCAGCTGAGCCCTGAGGGATAGCGGGGCAGCGCAGACATGCCAGGTGAGAGACTGGGCTTTACTAGCAGCACACAGGCTGTGTCTACAGAGAACTCTGTGTAGGGAATGAGGATCAGGCTGATCAGCTTCTGGATGTTGCATGTTTGTTTGGCCAAGGCTGCCTGTGACCTTTGTTGAACTTTTCAGCTGAGATCCCAGCCTGGCCTGATTTGTGTCTGCATAGAATTCCTTTGCACTGTCCAGCAAGCATCATGAATGATGTCTGGATCAATGACTGCTGTAGCTGCGAGATCCCGCTTCCACAATGCAGCCCTTCTGTCTGCTTAGCATTACTGGACTCTGCAGCACTGACAGGTAGGAGCTGCAGAGCAGTGTGTAGCTGATAATGAGACAGAGAGGGATTCAGATATCCACATATGTACATAGTGTGACAAGATAAGGGGATCAGGAGGGTTTGGGATCCATCCAAAAGGCTGTGGCAGGTCCAGGCTTTAGGAGGGGAGTGGAGGTATGTTTACAGAAAAATAGCAAAATATTTGTTAAAGTGCACCTAGGTACAAAATGACATACTTGTCTAAGAAGAGGAAGGCCTCCGTATCCTACTAAGATTTCACTCAATGTCCTTTTTTTCTCTATCGCAGCTCACGGACCCTCCAAAGATTACCAACAAGGGCATGTCAATAATTTTGTGCAGGCACGGCTGTACTTACACAGGTGAAGTATGGCTGCGCTTGTGACAGATGAGGAGTGTGGCCCCGATCAGATTATCGACATGCCATCAGCTGCAGGGACCCGGGCAGAGGACAATATGGGAAGCTTCTCCTTAGGTAAGTATATGCTTCTGAACCTGAGCTTTGGTTCTAGTTCTCTTTAAAGGATTCAGAAAGGAAAGTATGGCCGTGACTGCGCTAGCGATAAAAAACAAAACTCAAAAAGCTCATAGTGTGAACCAGCCCTTACATCTGCTGCTGGAGGAGGGAAAACATTGGAATACATGTGCTTAGGTGCATGGGGTTTCAGAAATGTGTGGTTTAAAGGGAACATGAAGCAAGAAGTGGAGGCTGCCATCTTTATTTCCTTTTAAACAATACCAGTTGCCTGGCTGTCCTGTTGATCTCTTTACCTTCAGTAGTGTCTGAATTGCACACCTGAAACAAGCATGCAGCTAATCCAGTCAGAAACATCTGATCTACTCAGAGCAGGACCTTCCACCAGGCAGCCTAGGCAGGTGCTTGGGGCCAAGTGAGTATCAAGGGGCCCACCTGCCACCTTCTCTGATCTCTCTCCACTTCAGCTTCCCAAAAGGACCACAAGGATTCAAATCTACTACCTTGCCTAGGGACCCATAACATCTTAATCCATCTCTGGATATGCTTATGCTTATTCAGGGTCTATAGATAAAATTATTAGAGGCAGAGGATCAGCAGGACAGCCAGGCAACTGGTATTGCATTAAAGTGGACCTGAACTCACAACTTCCTCTCTGCTCTAAAAGTTACAAAACAGCATAACAACATTTAAAGAAACAACATTTCTTTGTTACAGCTTATACAAATCCTGCAATAATTCTGCAGTGTGTTTTCTTCCTGCTTTCATGTAAGCAGACATATTGTTAACATCCTGTGCTTTCAAATGAGCTTAACTGCCTTCTCTGCCATGGCAGTCAGGTAACTCAGGGGAGAGTTCAAATTACAACTTGTGATTAAACACTGTTCATCAGTCTGCGGAAGGGGCACAGTCCACAAACTGGTAGGGCAGCAGCTGTTGGCCCAACAGCCTTGCCAGCAGTGCATTATTTTTGACAACAAAAGAATCACTTGCAGGGAGCATCCGCTTTCTGTGCAACAATTCTGGCACAGAGGCCTGATGCTGGAACACTGGTGATTCAGAGGAAACCAACAAGGGTGATGATGAGGTGCTTGCCGAGGTCTGGAGCCCTCGTCCAGCCTGGCATGCAGAGGGATTTGAAGTAGAATGGGACGCAGGTTGGATAGGGACAAGACGACTAGAAAAAGAAGAGGAGGGACCTGTTGCTGCTGCTTTTCCTCCACCCATCTTATTGTAATTCTTTACATATTCGAACTCCCGTCTGTGGTGGTTGCGCAGATGGCTTATCAGCCCTGAAGTGCCGAACCCGCTGCCCAATTTGCCTCTGCTCAGCGATTTACGGCACACAGAACAGACTGCCCTGGATTCATCCTCTTGCAGAACAGTAAAATAATTCCATGCAGGGGACGTGCGTGCACGTGGAGCAGTGGTGCGACCTGTTCTAGCACGTCCATGCTCAGCATTGGACTGGTGGGTACTGACAGACGGGAAAGCACTTGCAGGCTGCTGGCTAACCGTCTGCTCTGTTTCTGTTTCTCCATGCTTCTCACGCCTGCTAGTGCCTAACCCACCAGATGGCGACCACGTTGGATCAGCTGCCTCATCATCCAAAACATCATCTAGTTCAACCAAAGCACTGGAACCCATAAGTGACTCTTCTGGACCCTCCACCTGGCCACAAAACACCTCTGTAGTTGACTGGTGGTGATGTAGATTGGTGGTGACACAAGCTCCCAGTTGCGATGGATTACTGGATGAAGAAAACACAGGGGCCATTTCTGTCACCACATAACCCACCACTTTTTGTGACCTTGGTCCCATGGTCTCCTCCAATGCCTCGTCCCAATCCTTCTGAACATCTCTCTCATCGACATAGGCAGGGCCGGATTTCTGGCAAGGCCAACCTAGGCCACGGCCTAGGGCGCCAGAAAATTAGTGTTGTTTAGGGTGGCAGAGTGGCTATAAAGTGTGACGGAATGCAAGCAGATGAAAGCGCCCGACCGTGCTATCATTAATGCCCCCTGCCCGCCAGCTATAGCGTGCGCTCTCATCCTCCACCATTGAACATACTCTGCATCTGCTGTGACAGCAGACAGTCCCAGTCCGCCCGCAGTCACGCTGTTTGAAGTTTGCAGATAGCTGCGGGCAAGAGCTGCGGGCAGGCTGGAAAGCCAAGTCTGGCATGTGACCCAACATGTGGGGGATAAAATATCCCGACGGGGCACAGGGGCCAGGCAGAGATCATGCCCAGAGCTAGGAGGCAGCCAGCAAGCTAACACACAGCAACGGGCAGCCAACTTACACATGTTGCCTACTTGCCTGGCTGCCGCTCAGCTGACTGTCCGCCATAGTGTGCACTCGCCGAATCCGATCTCCCTTCCGCATCATGGGGGTTGATGGAGGATGAGAGTAGCAGGACAAAGATATCTTGCAGGGCACGGCTCTATGTTCGTCGATGTCCCAAGCTCTGCCGCCCCGCCTCCTCTGTCTCCCAGGTGCATGTTTCACATGTAAGTTCTTCTACTGCCAAAACTGCTGGGAGATATGTGTAAACTTTATTCCCTCCCTCGGATCTGACACCTGTTCCACCATTTGGAGTTTTGGCACAGACATCCCTGCTGTGGTGAGTGTAATGGGGACGAAGGGACCTGGGAGGACAAACAAACAATGGTTGTCTGCACTCAGATGCAATTTAGATAAGCTGCCTTGCTGGGGATGGGGGCTGCTGCTTGCTGAATGCTCTGTCTGTCAGCTGACAGCCTATATGATTGAGGGTGCCCATACACATTATTTGATTTTTGGCATCAATATCCAGCCGATTCGTTCATAGTGATCAAATCTGGCTGAGATTGATGCCACAGCATGGTCACCCAATTGAATGTTTCCATTGATTTTTTGCTAAAACCACCAATCCTCCAAGGTGTAAAAATTTGTGTCCACAGAGCTCGATTGGGTGCGCGGTGGTATCGGCAACGACCAACGGACCCCCTATTATTATTTTGTATTTATATAGCGCCAACATCTTACGCTTCACTGTACAGAGTATATATTATCTTGTCACTAACTGTCCCTCAGAGGAGCTCACAATCGAATCCCTACCTTAGCCATATGTCTATGTGTATATCGTGTAGTGTGTGTATCGTAGTCTAGGGCCAATTTTTAGGGGAAAGTCAATTAACCTATTTTTATGTTTGTGGGATGTGGGAGGAAAACAGAGTGCCCTTAGAAAACCCACACAGACACAGGAAGAACATACAAACTCCTTACAGATGTTGACCAGGCTGGGATTTGAACCTGGGGACCCAGCGCTGCAAGGAAAAAAGCACTAACCACTATGCCACCATGCTGCCCCTAGCCAGTCTTCCCTCCAAGTGTATGTGTCCTCTGCCCCCAAGCCCGTGGTAAGTGTGTGTAAGCAGCACACCTGGCTCATCAGTGTGACTCCTCGCCTCCTCCTGTGTCCAGCATATTTCTTTATTGCTGCTGGAGCGCCTGTACCACATGACACTGCCACATGTACTAACATCACTATTCAAAAAGCTGCCAGACACAGGAGGAAGCAAGAATTCACGCCACCCTCACATACAGTGGCTTGCAAAAGTATTCGGCCCCCTTGAAGTTTTCCACATTTTGTCACATTACTGCCACAAACATGAATCCATTTTATGGGAATTCCATGTGAAAGACCAATACAAAGTGGTGTACACGTGAGAAGTGGAACGAAATTCATACATGATTCCAAACATTTATTTACAAATAAATAACTGCAAAGTGGGGTGTGCGTAATTATTCGGCCCCCTGAGTCAATACTTTGTAGAACCACCTTTTGCTGCAATTACAGCTGCCAGTCTTTTAGGGTATGTCTCTACCAGCTTTGCACATCTAGAGACTGAAATCCTTACGCACACCCCACTTTGCAGTTATTGATTTGTAAAAAATGTTTGGACTTATGTATGTTTTTTGTTTCACTTCTCACAGGTACACCACTTTGTATTGGTCTTTCATGTGGAATTCCAATAAAATTGATTTACGTTTGTGGCAGTAATATGACAAAATGTGGAAAACTTCAAGGGGCCCGAGTACTTTTGCAAGCCATTGTATGAGCCTGCAATGTGGAGAAGCAAACAATTTTACTCTGATCAAAATCGAATCAGAGTGGAATCGATTCCTACCACACACAATACAAAGATTTTCAATATATTCCAGCAGATCATCAATTGAAAAAATATTGAACTGCAGCATTATACCAGGCCAATGGGAGGTGTGTGTGTGTGTGTGTGTGTGTGTGTGTGTATGTTTGTGTAGTGTGTGTATGTTTGTGTGTGTGTGTGTGTGTGTGTGTGTAGGGCCGGCCTTAGGTTTCATAGCGCCCTGAGCGAAATCTGATTTTTGTGCCCCCCCTCATCCTCTTTGCGCATGCGTGCACGCATGCACACACACACACACACACACACACACACACACACACACACACACACACACACACACACACTTGCTTTTTTGACGTTGTTACACATCACGCCAAATGCTCAGATCTCTGTGACACGTCACATATGTATAACAGAAAAAATACTATTAATAACCACAAATGGATGGAAAGAGTACCTTATCTTAAATATACTTAAAAATGAAGGCTAGAACCTTTTCGGAATATTAATAAAAACAATCAGTGGGACAGTTAGCCGCCCCCCCCCCCCCCCCCCCCACACACACACACACCGTTTACAATGACAAAAAAAGACAATTTGCACCACACGTTATAGCCACACTGTCCCCCCCCCCCAAAAAAAAAATGCCCTCAGACTCAGTATAGATAGGTAGCCAGGTATAGGTGCCATAGTATAGGATCTCATGTGTAGGTGCCCTCAATATAGGTTGCCAAACATAGGTGCCAACAGTACAGGAAGTCAGTTGAAGGTCTCCATCCCCCCATAGGTAGCCAGGCGTAGGTGCTTCCAGTATAGGTAGCCAGGTGTTGGTGCTTTCAATAAAGGTAGCCAGCTATAGGTGCCCCCAGTATAAGAAATCAGGTGTAGGTGCCCTCAGTATAGGTAACCAGCTATAGGCGCCCCCTTAGAAGCCGGCGCCCTGAGCGACCGCTCCGGTCGCTCATATCAAAGGCCGGCTATGTGTGTGTGTGTGTGTGTGTGTGTGTGTGTGTGTGTGTGTGTGTGTTTTCTTGAAATAAAAAAACAGTTAAGGAAATAAGGGGGTGAAATAAATTACCTCTCTCACTCTGTCAAACACGAAGCCTGCGGCCTGGCTTGGCTCTGTCTAACCCTCTCCACACAGCAACTATTAGTACACTACACTACAATCTATCACTCAAACTAACAATCTACTGTCACTCTCTCACAAATACACCTAGCTACTACTACTAATAGCTCACACTCAATCTAATTCTCTGTCACAGTCTTTAGTTTTATATACAGTCTTTAAAAAGACTATGGATTTATGTTGAAACAACTAATATGGGTCTGTCTCTCCTCTCTGCAACACCAGCCTGAAACCCACAAGCTTCGTGACTGTCACACCTCTCTTATATACAAACTGGGTGGGATAGCTGATGATAGGTAGCTAGGAGCTGGTTGCTAACATAGGATTGGTTGGTTTTTGTTAAGACTCTAATTGGTGCAGAAATTCCGTTTTTAATGCAGAAATCGGCATGTTTTAAGCTTCTGTGATGGGTCTATCCCTTCAGATCCTTCTGATTGCAGCTTTTACACGCTTCTGATTAAATTTTGACGGAATTCCGCATAGAAATTCCGCTATTTCCGATTAGCGCTATCGCTTTTCCGTTCTGGCTCACTGAAACGGAATTGGCAATTTCCGACCGTAATTGCGGAAATCTCCATTCCGTGGAATCCGACGAGCAACCCTACTCACGGGGCACTCTGGTCATAATTGATCCGGGGCACCATGGCAACAGGTTCGGGGGCGCCAGATCAAACGGCCTAGCGACGCCACTGCTTCAACAACATGCCACTTGATCCTAATTTTCATCGATTTATAACAGAAATAGACATTATGGATTCATTGTTCTCCCCCTAGTGACGCCACTGCTTCAACAACATGCCGCCTGATCCTAATTTTAAATGATTTATAACAGAAATAGACATTATGGATTCATTGTTCTCTTCCTTTTTTTTCCTTCTTTTATTTTTGCTTTGTTTTTTGTTATCCTGTTTTATTTTACATACTATACAGATTTGTATGTTATGTGCAGTAATTCTTTTGAAGATATGCTGATGAACTGCCATCTGATAAATAATATCATCATTCTGTACATTTGAATCCTTTTTGTAAACATTTTTGTACATTTTGTATGACGGTATGTTTTTATGTATGGTTGCATATTATTGCTTTGCACCAGCATCTCCCCTCAGGTGTGCTGGGGAGGGTGGTGTTTCTGGTCAATATATAAAAATGTTTGTACAAAGTTGTCACTTAAGCTATGACTAGTGCTGCCATGTACCACTGTTGTATCTTTTAATGATGATCAAATAAAGATATGGTCATTAGGAGCGGTGTTCCTGTCTCCTGCACCCCTCTACACACATCATAGTGATATGTGGTGAGGCGAAGCAGCTTCTTTTTCTTCATTATGGCTTGGACAGGATATTCATTTTGCAGGTTGATCGATGGAGCGGGGGGGGGGGGGGGGGGGGGGGGCAGTATCTATCCAGAGGGCCTAGAGCTGGTGATATGTCCACCTGCTAATGCTGCTCTCCCCACGGTGCTATGCAGAGCATTAACACAGGCATAGTGTTCTAAAACTCATCTCCTCTGTGCTGCCTCCATCTCCAGTTACAACCCTGTGAACCGGCGATGTATGTGGGTGCAGACATGTCTCCAGGTCACGGAGTACGTGGTAACAGGGAGATAACAGCACAGAGGAAGGAGTACAGCAGCTTGAGAGGTAATTGTTTGAGCTCTTCGCTGTGTGAAGACTCAGCATAGGACCCAGAGGAGAGAAGTATAGCAAGGAGGAAATGTGTGTGTGTGTGTGTGTGTGGGGGGGGGGGGGGGGGGGGGGGGGGAGGAGGGGGGTGAAGCTCTATTTTTTTCTTTTCTGAAAAGTGGTCAAAAACCAGTTATCATTACAATGTGTTAATATGTAGTTAGCTTACACTACATACTAATACATGCCAGTGGCATAACTATTTCTTCCTTTCTCCTCCTCCATCAGGGCCGCCTCCCACGCTCCCCTGGCTCTGTCTGTTCAGACTCACAGATCAGTGCGCCAGCAGTGACGGGACTCACCTCTTCCACTATTCGGACTCTCTGGCACTTTTGCTGCAGCCACTTGGTGTCCTTTGGTCTCTACTTTCCTCTCTGTCTCAGTTTCTCTGCATGCCACATGAAGTCACACAACGCACGGAAGACTGAGAGGAAGGCAGAGGTACTGCTACAAATGTCCATGGGTAGAGCAAGATTAAGATAAGGAGGCAGGAGAAACTCACAGACCAGCTTCCAACCCCATAACACTGCTGATATACTGTTATGCAGCACAATTGTCAAACAGCTTTTGTTGTGAAACAAGTTGAAACAACAAAAACATTTTTTTCTATTGTTTAAACAGCTGATAAGAATAAAGGCCCATACACACGTCGGATTTTTCTGAACGACGGGTTCGTTTGAACGTCCCGTCGTTCAGTCGTTCGCACGTGGAATCAGACGTGTGTACAGACTATCGTTCGCGTGATAAGACTGGTTTGGAAACCAGTCGTATCACCCGAACGATAGTCTGTACACACGTCGGATTTGACGTAGCGAACGAACTGAACGACGGGACGTTCAAACGACGGGTCGTTCAGAAAAATACGACGTGTGTATGGGCCTTAAGAATTCATTCCAACAGTTGGATTGACTTCTTATCAGCTGTTTAGACAATAGCAAAATACTTTTTTTTTTAGTTGTTTCAACTTGTTTCACAACAAAAGTTGTTTGACAATTGTGCTGCATAAAAGACCGCTGTTGAGCATGTGTATGGGGCGTAATGGATAGCTAAAAAAGAAAATCACTGAGTACTGAACAGGACACAATCTCAAATTCAATCATATTATTGTTGTAAGAGTCATTGCTTACATGGTTAGCACAAAAAGGAACAAAACATTATAGTGTTTTTCACTATTCAAAGACCGGTCAGCGGACACTCAGTTAAGCCACTCAATTACCCTGGTCTGCTTCAAGCAGAATCTGGAAAAAGGAAATCAAGAATTCCCCAGTTCCATGTGGCCTTCTTAATCCCAAACCTGACTGAACAGAATAAAATTCCTCTAGCATACGAGTTGATGTATAGAGGAAACCTATAAACGGAATCCTAAATGCTGGCAGATCTGATTATTAAAATGAACTGGTGCTAATATTACACATCTAAAGGTTATGGTGCCCTCAGTACTGCCTTATTACCCTTTGTACAACTCTCATCATGGAAAATGAGGCTGCAGAGCAACTTGACAGGTCTTCGATTTCTATATATATCAAGTAGGTCCTAGGATTTCAGGGGAAAATAGAGCTTTGGTAAGTATCAATTGATGTCATGTGTCAATTTGTTCATATAAAAATATTTTTTAATTAGACATACAAAAATAGGACAGTGCAAACATAGAACATTCAATAAAATGAAACAAAACTAAAACATAACATCAAAAACTAAGCCATAATGAAGTTTCACAATGTCAGTTAATCATCATTGTGGCATAGCAGGCCCCTTAGGTGAAGCTGTATAAACTTCTTTGCAGCTGGAAGAATCAAGGTTTCATGTATTGGCCATGAGAAGCATTTAATTAGAAACCACTTTTTCAAGTAATTCCAAGCCACTTAGCTCGACACGTTTTGCAAATAAATACTTCCCTTTCTCAGGAGATGTTTGGCCCTTGGGTGGGCTAAATATTGTATCTAACTGGATAACATTAGAAATGTATGTATAACGGTCTAATACAGATATATCTGATTTGATAATGATGATTAAGTGATATTGTAAAACATAATTTATGGCAAGTTCGTTCATTTCATTGAATGATCTATGATTGCATTGTCCTATCTTAAGATGTTTAAATAAAAATGTATTTATACAAACACATTACACATGACTTGCATCAATTTATACTTATCATAGCTACCCCCATTATCTGGTTCAGCCCCATGCATCCGAGCAACGGTCACCTCCCATTCATTCGCCAATAACTTTATCACTACTTATCACAATGAATTGATCTATATCTCGTTTTTTCCACCGCTAATTAGGCTTTCTTTGGGGTGGTACATTTTGCTAAGAATTATTTTTTTTTCTAAATCCATTTTAACAGGAAGATTAAGAAAGAAATGAAAAAAAATTATTATTTCTCAGTTTTTGGCCATTATAGTTTGAAATTAATAAAACGCTACCGTAATTAAAACTCATGTATTTTATTTGCCCATATGTCCCAGTTATTACATCATTTAAATGATGTCCCTATCACAATTTATGGCGCCGATATTTTATTAAGAAATAAAGGTGCATTTTTTCAATTTGCGTCCATCACTATTTACAAAGCTTATAATTTAAAATAATAAAATAATATACTCTCTTGACATGCATATTTAAAAAGTTCAGACCCTTAGGTAACTATTCATGTTGTTTTTTTTTTTTTTTTAATTGTAATTTTTTTTTATAAAAAAAAAATTATTTGGGCAGTTTTTGGTGTGGGAGGGAAACAGCTAATTTTAAATGTAAAATAATGTAATTGTTTAATAAAAACTGTATGTGGGTGTAGTTTACTATTTGGCCACAAGATGGCCACAGTCAAAAAAGTCCTGGAAGTGAACGATCTCGCATCCAGGAACTAAAATGAGGTCGGGATTTTTTTTTCTGGCAGAAAGACGGCGGTCTCTGATGAGAGATCGTCGTTTTTTCTGTGGGGGAGTTAGATCGGTGAATGGGAACTATATTACCATTTACTGATCGGGAGGCTAGCGGCAGGCAGTGGGAGCACGCTCGTTCGCGCGCACCGCGCAGCAGCAAAGCCTATCTGGACGAACTTACTCATCCAGATAGGCTGAACCGGCTATACCCAATTTCCCCTAGAAACACCCAGGGACCTATTTCATATGTATCAATTTAAGGGGACCCCAACAGTCACTCTAATTGGTGCAACCCTTTGTTAGGTATGAACAGCTCAAATTGCCTAAAACTTCTGACGGTTCCCTAAATTTACGCAGTCCCACCCCCCGTCAGGATGAAATACCGGCCTACCTAGCAAAGGATTTACGTGGCCTGGGAGGATGGTGAGGGACCGATAAGCCTAAAGAAGGCTGAAGGAAGCCCCAGGTATGTATAATATTTTGTGTGTGCGTGTGAGCTCAGGTTCCCTTTAAAAGCAAAGCACCCATACATACTGTTCTCACCAAATTTGCTAGATCAAAAAAAATCAAAAAGACGTTGTAGTTTTTGAAAAAAAATGTTTTTAAATGTAGTTAAATGCAGGATAATGTAGCTACCCATCGATATTTAAAATGTACATATATCCCCAGAAAAAGCAACACATTTTCTGCCACAGTTTCTTGTTGAGCAGCTGCAATGCTTTTGCCAGGGATCCCTTTGCAGCCTCTATACTGCTGTTCAAGTATCCTTGGCAAATTATTATTTACACAAATAAAATGTAGCGTTTCCCCTTCCCAGATGCCACCATGAACCCCCAGGGCCTACACCCACAGGCACATGGGTAGTTACTTCCTCCTTCCTCTGGTCACCAGAGGTGTGAATGATCCCCTTGTCCATACCTTTGGGGAGAAGGGAAGGCTTTAGCCTCATATCATAGACCATCATAGAACCATATCATAGACCATGCAGGCTGGTATAGCTCAGGGTGTGGGAGCTCCACATAGCTCCGAATTCTGTCTATGCCAGCCTGAATGGGTGACAAGGCTTATAGAGGCTTGGGAAGAGGATTCCATGGTGTCCATTTTCTTACAATTTATAAAATGTATATAAAACTTAGAACTTAGTTTAATCCTCTGGGCGATACAATTACATCGCCCAGGAGGGAGCGCAGCACTTTTTTAAAAAAAAATTTATTTTTTAAATCATGTAGCGAGCCCTGGGCTCGCTACATGATAGCCGCTGCGCAGCGGCATCCCCCCACCCACTCCGATTGCCTTCGGCGATCAGAGTAAGCAGGAAATCCCATTCAGAACGGGATTTACTGCTGGGCTTCCCCGGTCACCATGGTGACGGGGCGGGATGACGTCACCGACGTCATAGATGTCGTGATGTCAGAGGGAGTCCCGATCCACCCCTCAGCGCTGCCTGGCACTGATTGGCCAGGCTGCGCAAGGGGTCTGGGGGGGCTGCGCGGCACGGCGGGTAGTGGCAGATCGGCTGCGAGCGGCGGCAATCGGAAGTTACATGCAGCTAGCAAAGTGCTAGCTGTGTGTAACAAAAAAAAAAATATGCAAATCGGCCCACCAGGGCCTGAGAAATCCTCCTGCGCGACATACCCCGAGCTCAGTTTGGGATTATCGCCCAGGAGGTTAAATGACAGTGTACCACAGCAAAATGTCACCTTACAGAGTTTAAACAAAAAATAAAAAATTCTTTGAACTCTTTCCTCAAAAAGTATGTCTATTTGAAAAATGTTTTCCCTTGTTCCCACTATTCCCCTTAACATACCCAGCAAATTTAGTGATTATAGTGTGTGTGTGTGTGGGGGGGGGGGGGGGGCAAAGCAAAATATGCTATAATAGCAAAAAAAAAATTGGAGGGTGAAAGCAACCCAATTCACTGCAAGTTTGAATGTAATAATTTGAACACTCATCCATCTATGCAATACCTAATGGGTACTCCTTTGGAATTATTACTAGTGCATACAATCTTTAAAGGAAAGGCACTGCGGACCTAATTGAACTGAAATAATGGATTAACCAAAATGACAGGAATATGAGCAATTTATGCTCTAAGAACATTTATTTACCTCAGCCATTTGGGAAAGTTCAGTCCAATCATCCTTGTTGTAGCTACACATAATGCTTGCAATGAGAATCTGAAATACAAAATCACCCATTACCACTTTGCTCAGAGACAGTTCACAAAGAAAAAATCCATGACTTAAAAGGGAACCTGTAATATAGCTAAAAGCAAGGCTAAAATACTAACAGCATTGAGTTGTGTCACACTGTGAGTCTTTCATGTAGTTTGGAACTTTAACAAACCTTTGTAGCTTCCTTCAGTAAGTACTGCCTCTTTATGTGTTACACCTCACCTCCTATAATTTTCTGAGAGGGACTGGGCTTGATTCACTAAAGGGTGCTAAGTGTTAGCATGACAGTAAAAAGCAGCTTTGCACGTGCAAACTACTTAGCAGCCAAGTTTGCACGTGCAAATTATTTAGCACCCAAGTTTGCACGTGCAAAGCCTTTACACTTGAGTTAGCACATGCAAAGCCTTTACACTCGAGTTAGCACATGCAAAGCCTTTACACTCGAGTTAGCACATGCAAAGCCTTTACACTCGAGTTAGCACATGCAAAGCCTTTACACTCGAGTTTGCACATGCAAAGCCTTTACATGTGATAACTCAGTTATCACGCTTTAGTAAATCAAGCTCACTGTATGTGACTGCAACAATGTGAGTGGTGCTGCAAGCACCATTTCTCCTCTGAGAAGTGACCTACCAGGTTGGCATATTTTAACAATACTGTGGCCTGCCTCCAAAAGTTTAAGAACTTTTAGTCAGAAACCTCAAAGCCTTAAAGTGACATCATATAGTTACTGAAACTTTCAGTTTCCCTTGTGAGTATCAGGGAGGTCTTGGAGGAGGGGGTCACTCATAGGTGTTAACCTAATGAGAGGGAAGGACTAGTGTCTTTGTTTTTCTTATTCTGCAGTAATTTATCATATGAACATGTATTAGCATTAGTGATGCCTCAAACCACACATCAACTGTGTATATATATATGTACTTGTATTGCATACTTGCATTGCAGAATGTCCTGATTGCAAAGAATTTTGAATTTCTTATGTATCTAACTATCTATACTCGACACTATTTATCTAGTAAAAATGAGATGAGATTTAAGAACAATTTAATTAATTGACACTGTTTTCAAACTTATTTCAGAGTAACCAATGACATATTCAAGTATCATCTGATATTCATTGAAATACTACAGGAAAATCTAGGTTAGTGGATTCAATTTGCTTGGTAAGGTGGGGAATTTAAGTACAAGACACATGTAGTAAACTAATTATTCAAATAACTAAAGTGGTCTATAGATTTTATTTCAAGCAATTGGGATCTACTGAGATCCAGGTTTATAAGATTATCAGGGTGCAGGACAATAGGCGATGACATAAGACCCCTTAGATTGCCCCACTGGGAATGGGAAGCACAGGAGAGAAAACCCCACCATGAGGGGAGAAAAGGCAGGGAGGACTTCTAGGTACAGTGGACTGAAAGGTAGAACTGACAGGGAGGACTACAATGTAGGGCTGTCAGGGTGGACTGGAAGGTAGGACTGGCAGGGTGGACTGTAAGGTAGGACTGGCAGGGCGGACTGTAAGGTAGGACTGTCTGGGATGACTGGTAGGTAGGACAGGCATGGCAGATTTGAAGGAAGAACTGAAAAGTTGGTCTGTACGGTAGGACTGACTGAACTAACTGGTGACTGAAAGAAATGACTGGAGATTGACTAGCGACTGACAGGCAGATTGGCATTGGGCAGGACTGATGGGTGACTGAAAGGTCTGACTGGCAGATTGGCATCTGACAGGACTGACTGGTAACTGACAGAGCTGACAGGCAAGACAAACCGCTTATCTAAACACATGCTTTGTGCCACATAGCACCTGGTATTGGCACAGCTATAGCTGCAATGCTATAGTCCATGGCTGAGTACTAGTAATTTGAGTGCTGGCAACAGCCTGACCACGGGGGACTCAGAGGGGTATAGTATTCAATGTCACTGGGAGTTCCAGCTGCAGCAGGGTGAGCCATCCTTCGGCTTGCCCTGCCGGGAAACATTTTAATATGTAAGTGGCAGACTTATTGAATTGACAAACAGCATGGCAAAGTGGTGTGGCTACAACTAGGATGAAACTGCACTGGATACTGTTTTGCCAGAGTTAAAATAACCCTGGACTTTACACCAATGCTGAAGCTCTGGCCCCTGACGGGCACACAAATGGATTCAGGAGTAGGGATGCTCACCGAATTCCACGGAATTCAGATTTCCGCGATTCCGATCGGAAATTGGCAATTCCGTTTCGTCGCATCGGAACGGAATTGCTATAGCGCTAAACAGTAATTCCGGAATTGCTATGCGGGATTCTGTCGGAATGCAGATTTTGTAAGCATATCAGAAGGAAGACCCTAGACAGAAAAAATACAGTGAAAATAACAGGATTTTTGCATGAAAATCGGAATTTCAGCACCAATTAGAGTCTTAACAAAAACCAACCAATCCTACGTTAGCAACCAGCTCCATAGCTACCTATCATCAGCTATCCCACCCATTTTGTATATAAGAGAGGTGTGCAGTCACAAAGCTTGTGGGTTTTAGTCTGGTGTTGGAGAAAGAGAAGAGACAGACCCATATTAGTTGTTTCAACATAAAACAATAGTCTTTTTAAAGACTGTGAGAGAAAATTAGATTAAGTGTGAGGTATTATTAGTAGTAGTTAGGTGTATTTGTGAGAGAGTGACAGTAGATTGTTAGTTTGAGTGATAGATTGTAGTGTAGTGTGCTAGTAGTTGCTGTGTGGAGAGAGGGTTAGACAGAGCCAGCCAGGCCGCAGGTTTAGAGTGAGAGAGTTAGGTGGTGATTGATTAGTTGAGTGTAGTGCAAGTTTTTTTGTTTTTGTTTTCCAAGTTTATTTTTTGTTTTTGTTTTTGTTTTCTTTATTTTGTGTTTTTTAATTTCTTTCTTTATTTCACCCCCTTATTTTCTTATCCTTTCTGTCGCTCATACCCCTTCCCCAATAAAGTTTATGGCCCCAAAACAATGGAGCGAGAGCAGCAGCAATTTCCTGCCACTCCTAAAACAAAATGGAGTGATGGTGGTGTTGGTGGATCACGTCAAGTACATGATCAGGTTGAGGGTGGCAGCAGCAGCAGGAAGCATTCCCCTCTGGTCAGAGATGTCTTCCCTTTGTTGGCATGCAGGAAAATTTTGACAGAGCAGCAGGCGAAGAGAGTTGTCGATTATTTAGATCAGGAACCCTCTACCCAGTCTGAGGGACTTGAAGCTAGTTGCAGCAGATCCAGTCGTTGAAGCTAGTTGCAACATCACCACCAGTCAACTACAGAGGTGTTTCGTGGCCAGGTGGAGGGTCCAGAAGAGTAACTTATGGGTTGCAGTGCTTTGGTTGAACTGGATGATATTTTGGATGATGAGGCGGCTGATCCAACATGGTCACCATCTGGTGGGTTAGGCACTAGCAGGCGTGAGCAGCTTGGAGAAACAGAGCAGACAGTTGGCTAGCAGCCTGCAAGTGCTTTCCTGTCTGTCAGTACCCAGCAGTCCAATGCTGAGCATCGATGTGCTAGAACAGGTCGCACCACTGCTCCACGTGCACGCACATCCCCATCATGGAATTATTTTACTGTTCTAAAAGAGGATGAATCCAGGGCAGTCTGTTCCGTGTGCCGTAAATCGGAGAGCAGAGGCAAATCAGGCACCGGGTTCGGCACTTCAGGGCTGATAAGCCATCTGCGCAACCACAACAGACGGGAGTTCGAATATGTAAAAAATTACAATAAGATGGGTGGAGGAAAAGCAGCAGCAACAGGCCCCTCCTCTTCTTATTCTAGTCATCCTGTCCCTATCCAACCTGCTCAGTCCCATTATACTTCAAATCCCTCTGCATGCCAGGCTGGAAGAGGGCTCCAGACCTCGGCAAGCACCTCGTCATCACCCTTGTTGGTTTCCTCTGAAATATAACCAGCGTTCCAGCATCAGGCCTCTGTGCCAGAAATGTTGCAGAGGAAGCGGATGCTCCCTGCAAGTGATCTGTTTGTTGTGAAAAATAATGCGCTCCTGGCATGGCTGTTGGGCCAACAGCTGCTGCCCTACCAGTTTGTGGACTGTGCCCCCTTCCACAGACTGATGAACAGTGTTGCTCCACAATGGCGGATACCCAGCCGCCATTATTTTGCCAGGAATGCCATCCCTGCCCTTCACCAGCACATTGTGGAGTGTGTCGGCCGGTCTATGGATCACGCTGTCGGTGGCAAGGTGAACTTCACTATGGATGGCTGGAGCAGCAGGCATGGGCAGGGAAAGTCAGTAACTTTTACAACCCATTGGGTCACCCTCCATGGTGCTGCTGAGGAGGGTGCAAGATCTGGGGCATCTCAGCTGGTGGTGCCGCCATGTGGGTTGAAGGGGAGGCCTGTTATTGTTCCCTCTGCTACCTGTTCTGTCCAAGGGCAGGCCAGTCTGCTGTTGCTGAGCCTCCCAGCAAGTAGCCCCACTCCTACACTGGTCTGCAGCACCATCAATGCCAAGCAGTGCTGAAACTGGAATCCATGGACGAGAACAGGCAAACTGGATCTGTAATCCTTGCAGCCTTGCAGGATCAGATTCGGCTGACACCCCAAAAACTGGAGACAGGTGTAGTGGTGTCTGTAAAATGTGCCAACATGCTGGCCGCCATTTCACAAGGTGACTACACTCACTTACCTTGCTTGGCCCACGTCTTCCACCTTGTAATGCAGACATTTTTACGCACTTTTGATGGGTTGAAGGACGCTGTGGCCTCAGCACAACAAGTGTCAGCCCACATTCGTCGCTTCGCAACCGCCACCACGGCCTTGAAACTGCTGCAGTGCCACCATAGCCTGCCGCAGTACAGGTTTATTTCCGATTTTCCAACGAGGTGGAACTCCACCCTCCACATGCTGGAGAGGTTGTGGGAGCAGCGAATGGCAGTCAGGCTATACCTGCCTCAGACATCTTTCTCCAGAACAGGGCCACTGGACTACATTACTAGGGACCAGTGGCAGCTGATTGGACAGGTGTGCAAAGTGTTGGAGCCGTTTGAGCAGGCAACAAAAGGGGTCAGTGAGGAGCACTGCAGCATATCAGAAGTGCTCCCTCTTGCCTTCATGCTGGATAAGGCTCTTGACAAACTGCTCGAACAGGGGGAGGAAGCCCTACTGAACAGTGGTCAGTCAAGTGGGGGAGTGAGTGAGCATGCTCAAGTCCTGGATGAGGAGGCAGAGCTTGTGGAAGCGGAAGAGCCCATTATCCGGGGGTGGGAAGAAGATTCTGATGTGGAGCTGGAGCATGATGACAGTTCTGACAGCCAGGAAGAGGTGATTAATGGCAGATATCTTTTCCCTATAGCTGCGCATATGCTCCAGTGCCTCCGTAAGGACCCCCGGATTAAAACTCTAAAATCAAGGCTCGACATGTGGGTGGCCACCATCTTAGATCACCGGTGCAAGGGGAAAATGCGGCAGTTCATACCCCCCTCCCAAGCAGACACCAGGATGAACCAGATCTGGGATTCCCTTCTTCGTTGGGTAGAAGATGCGTTTCCTGCACCTGTATCCCGGGCCCAAGCTACCAAGCCTCATCATACTCAGCAAAGGTCTGATAGTCCCACTCCCAGCAGCAGCACCAATAGCCAATCTGTAAACCTGCTGAGTATGTTGAAGGAATTTTATCAGCCAATGCTAGAAATTCCTTCTAGCAGAAGCACCACCAGCGGACAAAGTGGTCACTGCCAGCAGCTGGCCAGTATGGTGAATGATTACTTGGGGTTGGCCAGTGCTCCATACAATATGGAGAGTAATGATGACCCCATGGACTATTGAACAAAACAACTGAATACCTGGCCTGAACTCGCTCAGTATGCACTGGAGGTTCTGGCATGCCCTGCCGCCAGTGTTCTTTCTGAGCGAGTATTTAGTGCAACACACACAAGCAATAGAACACAGCAGTACATGCATCCAGCTACATTTAAGTGGTCAGCAGGTGCTCGTCAGCCAATCAGGATGCACTGTCATACACCCTTCACCTGCCATACCACATCTAGCAGCCATTAGCATTCAGGTGGGAGGCTTCAGTTGGACGCCATCGCAAGATTGCGTCACTAGCAGGACCACCCCGTGCAGGCATCCCTCCCACAGGGGTCCCTCCCTAACCGCTCACCTGTCCGCCATGTCCTAGAGCTGAAAGAAAACGTTTAAAAACACACGATTGGTTCGCACGATGGCCAGGGGCCCCCGGACCTCTCTCACTGGCCGGGGCCCCAAGGCCAACATGCGATACCTGGAGGGGAGTGCAGGTGGGCCTGGACCTCTAACACCCAGGGTCTGGACCTCTCACATCCAGAAAACCCACCAACACTGCCTCCATACTGAGTGCTAAATTCAACACACACAAGCAATAGAACACAGCAGTACATGCATCCAGCTACATTTAAGTGGTCAGCAGGTGCTCGTCAGCCAATCAGGATGCACTGTCATACACCCTTTACCTGCCATACCACATGATAGTACCTCACCAGCCCCTCTGGTGAGGTCTCTTTTACTATTAAAGTTACGGTTGCACCAAAACACTACACTCTCAGCTCTTTGTCATGCTATACTGGCATTATTGGTGATTCTGCAGATCACACATAATCTGGTATAGCGTCTGCATTATTGGTGATTCTGCAGATCACCACATAATCAGACATCTGAGCTACGACACAAGACCGTTACATCCTGCTGCTCCCAAAAAAATTTGTGATGACTGCCGTGAAACCACCTCTAGGTCCCATGGCCTACGACAACTCCTGCTGCTCCCAAAAAAAAATTTTTGATGACCGCCGTGAAACCACCTCTAGGTCCCATGGCCTACGTCAACTCCTGCTTCTCCAAACAAAAATTGCAATGACTGCTGTGGAACCACCTCTAGGTCCCATGGCCTACAACAACTCCTGCTGCTCCAAAAAAAAAAAAAAAAAAAAGGATCGGTGGAACAGCCACTAGGTCCCATGGCCTACGATGTTTCAAAAATGAGGTTTCAAATGAGATTACTGAAAATGTACCACCGGAGCGTAGAATTCCGCAGAAATCCGCGAAATACCACTGGAATGTAATGGTTACGGAATTTCCGCGGAATTGGAAACCGCCCTTTCTGATCATCTCTACTCAGGAGGTGCTTGGCTGCTCCCTAGGAGCACATCTGAAGGTAGGAACTGGGAGAACAGTGTCAACAGATGCCAAGGTAGAGGGGTGACCCACTGATTCATCAGTGGATGGGTGTAACAGTTAAAGGATACCCCAACTGAAATGTGACATAATGAGATAGACATGTGTATGTACAGTGCCTAGCACACAGATAACTATGCTGTGTTCCTTTTTTTCTTTCTCTGCCTGAAAGAGTTAAATATCAGGTATGCAAGTGGCTGACTCAGTCCTGACTCAGACAGGAAGTGACAACAGTGTGGCCCTAACTGATAAGAAATTGCCCTTTTTTTACCTCTTTCTTGCTCTCAGAAGCCATTTTCTGCTAGGAAAGTGTTTTATAGTTGGGATTTCTTATCAGTGAGGGTCACACTGTAGTCACTTCCTGTCTGAGTCAGGACTGAGTCAGCCACTTGCATACCTTATATTTAACTCTTTCAGGCAGAAAAATAAAAAAAGGAACACAGCATAGTTATCTGTGTGCTAGGCACTGTACATACACATGTCTATCTCATTATGTCACATTTCAGTTGGGGTATCCTTTAATCAAGTTTACTATGGGATGGGATAAAGCATACAAGTTTCAACTGAATTAAATATGATACATGTTTAAGAACCTATTAGGCAGCATATGTTATTGACATGAGGTCAAGCATGTGAAAAAAGAAGTCTAGCCACAAGTGGCGTACCTAGGGCATTTGACACCTGTGCTGGATATTAAAAGACCCCCCCCCGAAAAAAGGTATAGTTGCCCACAGTATAGGTAGCCTAGTATAGTTGCCCGCAGTATAGGTAGCCTAGTATGCCTGGGCCCCAGTTAGTGTTGTTGGTGAAGGTGAGCAGATTCTAAAGCAAAGGTGGTGTGGGGGTACCTCAATCATCAATGCAGACTCTGAATTGATGGTTGTAGTACTCCCACCCCACCTATGTGATTGAAGTACTCCCACCCCACCTACTCTTTCTGTGCCCGCAGTCTACCTTCGCCTAACACCAACTACTGCAGAGAATTGTGAGCGGAAACCAAGGCGTGCCTTTAACACACCTGCTACACCACCAGAGTCCACAATGCGTTCTCCTGTCATGTTCAGCTCTCCCCCCAAGTGCCCGGCATGTCTTCCTGCATCATGTGATTACACGCATATAGGTAGAGATGCCAACACTGAAGGAGCGCTAAGAGAAGGTCAAACATCTCTGGAAGATGTTGCAGGTGAGTTAATGGCATGCCACGGCTTCCGCTTGCAAAACTCTGCATTTGGGCGGTGGCAGGAGATCTCTCGTGGTACCCCCTTGCCATGGTGACAACCAGGGCAAATTGTGGCCCCTGCAGGCCGCACATGGTCTCTTCTAAGTTTCAGAGCTGTCCTTAAAGTAAATAAAGCTAAGAGACGAGAGAAATATGTTTCACAGGGAATATTAATAATAGAATTTGGCTTACCTTCTTGTTCACATCAAGCATCATGACAATAAGCAAACCTACTCAACCTCCACATTGAACTCTACCTGGTGGTACCTGAATGCAAACATCTATCTGGCTGATTATATAACACGTCAGTAACTATTCAGCATCACAACAGTCTCCCAGTTGGAGAAAAGCGTTACTTATTCAAAGATCAGGGCAAGAATACACATTTATATCCCAAATAAATATTAGTCATTAGTGTGCTCCTAATAGTCATAGCTCAGAGCTATGGTTAATGAATACTTGGGTTAGAAAATTGTAAGCTTTAAAATAGTTGTTTTCCTTTTCAACCTGGACTTTGTACAAAGAATGTTTTCATGCAACACGGAGACCTGGTATGATACTAAACATCGGTCACTGGTCTTATGCCACCACAATGTAAGTTGTTCTCTTTATAGAATACATTTATGTCACTTCCCAGCTGTTAGATTAAAGCTGTCATTTTCCTAGTACACGGCAGAAGATTACCTCGATTGCTGATGTCTGTCTGGCTGCTACAGGCAATACTCCTACTCTCCTTTCCACCAGCCTTTATAAATCATGCTATGCCCTCTTGCAGTAAAGCATGGCTAATAGCATTTGTGCAGCAATTTAACACAGTTGCACTCAGCTGCCATAGACATGAGAACCACACAAGCTAATGTTATGTACCACATGGAAAGGATCAGAGCCTTTTTAAACCTTTTTAATGATAGAGGCTTAAGCAAACCAATGTGTCTTTGATCTTTCGTCTGGTGTACAGTGTGTTAAATAATCAATAGTCTAAAGCCAGGCTTTCATGGGTAACAGTAAAAACCAGTAAAAATGTCTTGTTCTTGTTTGATAGCCTAGCCTTGTACTTTGTGAAAGCACTTATGGTGGCACAGTAAGTAACAACTCTTTCAAAGCCGATACAGATACGGTCAACGGTCACTTTGTTTGGTCCTGAAATCATTATTATTTATATAGCACCAACATTTTCCATAGTGCTATACATAGTGCAGAACAAATAGAGGAAGTTCAAAATTGCACATGAGAAGTAGAGATGCAGATGACCCGAACCTCCGATCTTTGGTTTGCGAACCATCGCCAAACGTTCGATTCGCGTAGTCAATGTACAGCTTGTGTAACCACGTAAATTTGCTGTCCCATTACTAACTCAGCACACAGCCATTAATGTTAAAACTGCTAGCAACAAAAGTGCATACACAGCTAAGCGAAAAATTTAAAAATTGTGCCCAATTAGACATTTTCCCTCCCTGGGGTCATGTGACCCGTTACAAGGTCTCAGGTGTGATTGGAGGGTGGGCAGGTGTGTTAAATTTGGCATCTGGAGCCAAACTGCACTTCTCTGAAGAAGTGGGCTGTGTCCCGTGAAACGCGTTGTCAAGTGTACTTATCCCAGTAAAGTCTACTTTTTTGTGTCATCAGGGAGTTAAGTGAGTCTCACTTTTTAGACTGATTTTAAGATTTGTATTATTGTTTTTTGGGGTGCCTCCTTTCACTTTAGTTCATCCCGAAACCCCCCCCCCCCCCCCCCCAACACACACACACACACGATCATCACTAGCTATAAACATAATTCTGAGTATTTTCTTGCTTGCTGGTGGCTCAAAGGGAATTTTATTGATAATTTGTGAAAATGTCAAGTAGGAGGAGAAACATGAATTGAAAAATGGCCTATATGTTCATGTTTATCTCATCATGCCATATGTTACTTCAGGTGCTCTTTAATATCTGACATCAGCAAGCTTTTTGTAAAACTGTTGTATTTCCTCAACAGTTGATCAGGGAGACAGAGTGATTGCAAGAAAATACAAATCATTTTTTAGTGTTTAATATACATTTTCATCCAATACAATAAAGAAAATATCCGTTCAGATGCAACTGCAAGTAAATAAAAGTGAAATCCTCACAATAAATTACTTTTACGTGACCATCATAGCTCAAAATATGTTATACGTTCCCTTATGTCTCCACAGATTCCATCACCGCTCATCATCGCATAGGACCGGTAATGGGACCAGTGAACTAATTAAAAGAAGCAGCCGAATTTAATTCACAATGAAAAATACAGAACACAGGGCATGATAAGATTCACGTCTTGCTCAGACGTAGTGTGCTGATGCTAAGCAGCCTCTAAATAGACCTCAGTGACGTGACTGGAATAGAATGCTATTGTCGAGCACATTGGAAATCAAGGCAACTATTTCTATTCAGGATATACACTAAATTTTTTATTAGGCAAAGCGCAAGCGAGTCAGAGGTGAGCTGCTGTAAATTAGAAGTGGCTGAGGTAGGTTTTGTCAAATTATATTCATGAAGCAGGCAGGTCCTTTGGGATCTCACCGAAAAAGTGAAGAGTCTGGAGTGTCTGATGCCTTCAACAGCTGCTAATTTCATTAACAAGTTTATTAATTAGAGAAACATTGCCCTGTTTAAATCTTTATTGCAGAACATTGCATAGTAATGTTTTAAGAGGGAAAACAACACTGACACTTCACTTCTGCAATGTGGCACATATCAGTCAGCTGCTGTATTCTGCATTAAAGAGAAACCATAACCAAGAGAATTGAACTTCATCCCAATCAGTAGCTGGTACCCCCTTTCCCATGAGAAATGTATTCCTTTTTTTTAAACGGTTCATCAGGGGACTCTGTATGGCTGATTTTGTGGTAAAACCCCTCCCACAGAGTGATGTCAGCGCCTCAAAGCTCTGAGGTCACACAGTGGGAGCCTTGTTGCATTGTGTGAAATAACAGATGTTTACAACTGCCAAAAAAACCATCAGCATCTCCTTCCAGTGACATCACCTGCCAGCAGTAAAAATGTCACCATGTGATAAATGTCTAAATGTAAACCCAGGAGAGGAAATATTTTACAATGGGAAAACACTGACTAAATAATGTATTCATAATTATTGTAAAAAATAAGCACTTTTTATTACATTATTTTAACTGGGGTTCCTCTTTAACCACTTGCCGACCGCACGCTTATACCGTGCGTCGGCAAAGTGGCAGCTGCAGGACCAGCGACGCAGTACTGCGTCGCCGGCTGCAGCCTGATTAACGAGCGATCGCGCGGCTGTAGCCGCGCGATCGCTACGTCACACTCTTCGGCCCCCATGTGACTTCAGCCCGCCGGCCAATCAGCAGCGCCGGCGGGCTGTAAACATTCAAATTGCCCAATAGAATGAGTATAATACAGTTTGTTTACGTAACAAACTGTATTATACTGCCTGCCTCCCGCTGGTGGTCACACTTAGCGATCGACCACCAGCGAGGAGAGCAGGCATAGTATAGCAACACACACACACACTTTAGGAGCCCCACAGACCCCCCGATCACCCGCAGCACCCATCAGACACCCCCCTGTACCCCCCTGCAGCCCGCAGATCAGACCTAACCACCCCCCATATCACCCATCAATAAATCCCTGTCACCACCTGTCACTTCTATCCATCAGAGCAGACCCCCAACTACCCCTTAGGGGTATCTGATCACCCCCACACCTCCAGATCTCCCCCCGACCCCCCCCCCCCCCCTGTATACTGAACCTATCTATCTCCCCTGCATCTGTCTATCTCCCCAGTGATCAGCTGCCAATCACCTATCAGTCACCTGTCAATCATCCCTTGTCACCACCTGTCACTGCCCCCCATTAGATCAGACCCCCAACTGCCCCTTAGGGGTATCTGATCACCCCCCACCCCTTCAGATCTCCCCCCCCCCCGTATACTGCATCTATCTTCCCTGTAATTGCCCGCTGATCAGCTGTCAATCACCTATCCGTCACCTGTCAATCATCCCTTGTCACCACCTGCCACTGCCCCCCATCAGATCAGACCCCCAACTGCCCATTAGGGGCTTCTGATCACCCACCCACCCTTTCAGATCCCTCCGAGACACCCCCCCCCCCCTGATCACATCAGCAGTCCATTGTTTACATCTGTTTTTCCCTGTAAACACCCACTTATCACCCGTCAATAACCCATCTATCACCACCTGTCACTCCTATCCATCAGATTAGACCCCCAACTACCCCTTAGGGGTATCTGATCACCCCCCACCCCTTCCGATCCTCCCCACACCGTCCTAGTTCATTGATTGCGTATATTCTCCCCCCTGCCATTGTGTATCTTATCTCCTGTCTGTAAGGCTTGATTGTGCTTTGTTTGGCTACAATTGTCTCAATTGCACTGTGATTGGCATCGATTGTCGTGTGATTGGCTTCGATTGTCACGTAATTGGGCTTCGATTGTCGCGTGATTGGCTTCAATTGTCCGTAATTGGTTTTGATTGTGCCAATTGCCCACTGATTGGCTGTTTTGCCCTGTGATTAGTATCGATTGTCGTGTGATTGGCTTCAATTGTCACGTAATTGGTTTTTGATTGTCACGTTATTGGATTCAATTGGTCCGTGATTGGCTTTGATTGCGCCGATTGCTGTAATTGTGTTGTAATTGTCTCGTGATTGTTTTTGATTATTTGTGATTGCTCTCTGATCCCCAACCCCCCCCCCCCCCCCCCCCCCCCCCCCCTCACCATCACCATCACTATCACTGTCCTAGTGATCTAAAAAAAAATTTAGTATCACTAGTGGTAACAAACAGTTAGGCCAGTTATCTAAGCAAAAGGGTTGTTAGTGTCAGTTAGTGCTCAGCCCACTGCACCACAGTCACTAATTAGCGTCATCACTGTCGCTAATCAGCATTGGTACTATATAGTATCTGTAAGTGATTATTAGTGATCACAGTCAGATCTATATTAGGGTCTCTAGGATCCACAAAAAAACGCAGTGTTTGCCCGATCAGACCTGATCGTTCGCCTGCACTGCGTTCAGCCCGCCCCACCGCAGTGACAGAAATTTCTTTTTTCTGATCACTGCAAAAAACACTGTACACAAGCTGTGGCACTGTAAACATCAGTTTTGATTTTTTTTATCTAAACTCAGTGACCACAGCTTTCTACCTCTCAAGTACTCCCTTTCGCTAGGTAGGTGCTCTTTTCCTGGGTAGTCTCAGAGGAATACCTCCTAAATTTAGCAGGCCACCATGGCAAAAAAGAGGTTTTCCAATGAAGACATCTACAGGTACATGGACCAGTCGGATGAGGATGATTGGGTCGACTTATTCGACGAATCTTCGGGTTCAGAGTACGATCCTGTAGACAGCAGTGGCTCTCAGACCGATAGTTCCGATGACGAGGTTGAGGTCCCGGCTAGAGCCAGGCGTACCACACCCCATGTCACTGGACTGCAGGTGGCGGAAGATCAGTCTCAAGGGCAGCAGAGTGGCGCTGATCTGATTTTTCTTGGTGAGGCATGCACCAGCAGCGCAGCATCTCCTGGGCCTATCAACACCAGTACTTCCGCAGAAGACCCTGATGAAGTGGCGGACACCATCCTGGAAGTAGAAACTGGTTCGGTGGTACGTGAATTAAGATCCGATCCGCAGCCACCAAGTAGACGGGCCCGTACTCCCATTGGTTTTCCAGAGGTGCTGGCAAACCCTGATTGGCATTCCCCTGATCCCGCCGCACCCATACTGCCCCCTTTCACCGCCCAGTCTGGAGTCCAGGTGGAGACATTTGAACTAGGATCGGCCCTAGACTTTTTTGAACTGTTCCTCACCCAGGATCTCCTTGACTTAATTGTGGCTGAGACCAACCTATATGCCACACAATTTATAACCGCCCATCCAAAAAGCTGCCACGCCCAGCCTTTTCGGTGGAAACCACTCCAAGTTTCCGAACTTAAAATTTTTTTGGGCCTTCTCCTCAACATGGGTATTACTAAAAAAAATGTATTGCGCTCTTATTGGTCTACACGCCAAATACATAACATGCCCGTGTTCTCTGCTGCCATGTCCAGGACGCGATTTGAGATCATCCTGCGCTTCCTGCATTTCAATGACAACGACACCTGTCATGAAAGAGACCACCCAGCTTATGACCGGCTCCACAAAATTCGGCCCCTCATAGACCACCTGTCATCCACATTTGCAGATGCTTATACCCCTGAACAGAACATCTGTGTAGATGAGTCCCTCGTACATTTTACCGGGCGCCTTGGCATCAAACAGTACATCCCAAGCAAGCGCGCCCGGTATGGGGTGAAACTGTATAAGCTCTGTGATAGGGCCACAGGCTATACATCTCGTTTTAGGGTCTATGAGGGAAAAGACTCAAAATTGGAGCCGGTCGGATGTCCTGACTACCTGGGGAGCAGTGGAAAGATTGTGTGGGACTTGGTGTCACCCTTGTTCCAGAAGGGGTACCATCTTTATGTGGACAACTTTTACACAAGTGTGGCCCTCTTTCAGCACTTAAAGTTAGAAGGAATCCGATGCTGTGGCACCGTGCGGCCTAGTCGCCGGGGCTTCCCCCAACAGCTCGTTAACACCAGACTTCAACGGGGGGAGAGGGCCGCCTTGTGTACCGATGACTTGCTCTCGGTGAAATGGAAGGACAAGAGGGACGTTTACCTTCTGTCTACCATTCACACAGACACGACAGTACAAATTACACGGGCAACAGAGGTCATTGAAAAGCCCCTCGCCGTCCACAGCTATAATGCCAACATGGGAGGGGTGGACTTCAATGACCAGATGTTAGGGCCCTATTTAATTTCCCGGAAAACCAGACGCTGGTATAAGAAAGTGTCTGTGTATTTAATTCAATTGGCGATGTACAACAGCTTTGTTCTCTACAGTAAGGCTGGGAGAACTGGATCTTTCCTTCAATTCCAGGAAGACATTGTTTCGGCACTCCTCTATCCAGAAGGTGACAGAGCCCAACCCCCAAATGCAACTAGCCGGCTGCATGGAAGGCATTACGCCTACCCGATTCCCAGTACCCCAACTCAACGCAACCCCAGAAAAAGATGTCGTGTCTGCAGCAAGGCTGGAATAAGGCATGACACCCCCGTTTACTGTCCCCGCTGTCCTGACCAGCCTGGCCTATGCCTAGGGGAGTGTTATGAGAGGTACCATGAGAAGGCACACTTTTAGAACCTAGGGAACTACAGACACAGCAGTAGGCACACAAGGGTCTCTCAGTGCTATTTCACACTGGCGCGATGCGTTAGGGCAAATTGCCTAGCAAAAGTCACACTTTGCGGTCCCCCCCTACGCCGGAAGTGCTTGACTTAACGCTAGTGCATGCCTACGTTACTGCGTGGCTTCTGCGGCAATTTGGGTCGGCCCGGAAGTCATGTTAGTCTACGGCGACGCAGTTAATTACTAGGCCGAATGCTACTCTTGTGGTATTCCCTGAAGATCTATTTTGGGCGAGACGGTGCGGCGGGCTCGACCGACCGGATAGGCCAGTATGCAGTGTGAACCCAAACATCAGGTTTTGAGAGATCCAAATACACTGGCCTGCCAGAAACCTCTCCTTTCACTTGGGACAGAATGCATAATGTACTTCGCCACATATCTGTGCGATTTGCACTTTGCACATTGACCCATGGGGGAGGAGAAGTTTATCCTCAGCTCGCAGGTAAAAAAAAACAAAAAAAAAAAAAAACAGGTAAGCAAAAAAGTTAATATTTGGTTACCAATGTTATTGTTTGGTTTGAACATATTTAATAAAGTTTAAAAAGTTAATGTTATTGAAGTGCTTTGCTGCTTGCTTGCTTTTTTTTTTTTTTTTTTTTTTCTTCTTCTCTCTTTTTTTCCAACCGACCAATCAGCTGCAGCACTGATGATGCATCCTGACAGAAGCATTGCGCTTCTGTCAGGTTACACAAAATCGGTGCATGCAGCGCTGTAGGACGAGATTTCTCCTCCACAGTAAAAAAGATACGTTTGCCGAGGCATATGGGCCAAGGTGTGGTGTTGGGGATTCATATGCTTTGGCAAGCACTTTGTATCAAAAAAACTCAAGCAATGATTTCTCCATTCACATCGATCAATGTGGATGAATAAATCAGGATTGCCTGGGCATACGAGCTGGTGGGTTTGGATTTTTGGGGTGGCAGCTCCTATGTCCAGGCGAACGCCTTCCCCTCCTTTTTGTTTTGTTTTTTTCGTTTTTCTTCTCTCTTTTTTCTATCCAGACCGACCGACCGACCGACCAATCAGCTGCAGCACTGATGGTGCATCCTGACAGAAGCATTGCGCTTCTGTCAGGTTACACAAAATCGGTGCATGCAGCGCTGTAGGACGAGATTTCTCCTCCACAGTAAAAAAGATACGTTTGCCGAGGCATATGGGCCAAGGTGTGGTGTTGGGGATTCATATGCTTTGGCAAGCACTTTGTATCAAAAAAGAACTCAAGCAATGATTTCTCCATTCACATCGATCAATGTGGATGAATAAATCAGGATTGCCTGGGCATACGAGCTGGTGGGTTTGGATTTTTGGGGTGGCAGCTCCTATGTCCAGGCGGACGCCTTCCCCTCCTTTTTGTTTTGTTTTTTTTCGTTTTTCTTCTCTCTTTTTTCTATCCAGACCGACCGACCGACCGACCAATCAGCTGCAGCACTGATGGTGCATCCTGACAGAAGCATTGCGCTTCTGTCAGGTTACACAAAATCGGTGCATGCAGCGCTGTAGGACGAGATTTCTCCTCCACAGTAAAAAAGATACGTTTGCCGAGGCATATGGGCCAAGGTGTGGTGTTGGGGTTCATATGCTTTGGCAAGCACTTTGTATCAAAAAAGAACTCAAGCAATGATTTCTCCATTCACATCGATCAATGTGGATGAATAAATCAGGATTGCCTGGGCATACGAGCTGGTGGGTTTGGATTTTTGGGGTGGCAGCTCCTATGTCTCTCTTTCTTTTCTTTTTGTTTCACATTTTTTGGCAGATATTTGTTCATCCACATTGATCGATGCGAATGAAGGGATGTTTGCCATTCATTTTTCCTTTCAGCCCAGAATGCACTACCTGTATGCCCAATATAAGGAGTATAGCAGAAATACTGGCCATACATGTAATGATTGCAGAGGCCCTAAAATGCCAGGACAGACCCCACAAATGACCCCATTTTGGAAAGAGGACACCCCAAAGTATTCCGTGAGGTGCATGGTGAGTTCATAGAAGATTTTGTTTTTTGTCACAAGTTAGCATAAATTGTTGTTTTTTGTTTTTTTTTCACAAAGTATCCTTTTCTGCTAACTTGTGACAAAAAAGAATTTTTTTTATAAACTCACCATGCCCCTCATGGAATACTTTGTGGTGTCTTATTTTTAAAATGGGGTCATTTGTGGGGTTTGTTAACTGTCCTGTCATGTGGGGGGGGGGGGGGCTAAATTGTGAGCACCCCTGTAAAGCCCAAAGGTAGTCATTGCACGTTGGGCCCCTTAGCGCAGTTAGGCTGCAAAAAAGTGCCACACGTGCTATCGCCGTACCCGGGAGAAGTAGACCAATGTGTTTTAGGGTGTATTTTTACACATACCCATGATGGGTAGAAGAAATCACTCTGTAAATGACAATTTTTTGATTTTTTTTACACACATTTGTCCATTTACAGAGATATTTCTCCCACCCAATATGGGTATGTGTAAAAATACACCCCAAAACACATTGTACTACTTCTCCCGAGTACGGCAATACCACATGTGTGGCCCTTTTTTGCACCCTAACTGCGCTAAGGGGCCCAGAGTCCAATGAGTACCGTTAGCATTTCACAGGTCATTTTGAGAAATTTGGTTTCAAGACTACTCCTCACGGTTTAGGGCCCCTAAAATGCCAGAGCAGTATAGGAACCCCACAAATGACCCCATTTTAGAAAGAAGACACCCCAAGGTACTCAATTAGGAGTATGGTGAGTTCATAGAAGATTTTACTTTTTGTCACAAGTTAGCGGAAAATGATTGTTAATGGGTTTTTTTTACCAAGTGTCATTTTCCGCTAACTTGTGACAAAAAAAAAAATCTTCTATGAACTCACCATACTCCTAACGGAATACCTTGGGATGTCCTCTTTGTAAAATGGGGTCATTTGTGGGGTTCCTATACTGCTCTGGCATTTTAGGGGCCCTAAACCGTGAGGAGTAGTCTTGAAACCAAATTTCTCAAAATGACCTGTGAAATGGTAACGGTACTCATTGGACTCTGGGCCCCTTAGCGCAGTTAGGGTGCAAAAAAGTGCCACATATGTGGTATCGCTGTACTCGGGAGAAGTAGTACAATGTGTTTTGGGGTGTATTTTTACACATACCCATATTGGGTGGGAGAAATATCTCTGTAAATGGACAATTGTGTGTAAAGAAATCAAAAAATTGTCATTTACAGAGATATTTCTCCCACCCAATATGGGTATGTGTAAAAATACACCCCAAAACACATTGTACTACTTCTCCCGAGTACGGCGATACCACATGTGTGGCCCTTTTTTGCACCCTAACTGCGCTAAGGGGCCCAGAGTCCAATGAGTACCTTTAGCATTTCACAGGTCATTTTGAAACATTTGGTTTCAAGACTACTCCTCACGGTTTAGGGCCCCTAAAATGCCAGAGCAGTATAGGAACCCCACAAATGACCCCATTTTAGAAAGAAGACACCCCAAGGTACTCAATTAGGAGTATGGTGAGTTCATAGAAGATTTAGCTTTTTGTCACAAGTTAGCGGAAAATGATTTTTATTGGGTTTTTTTTACCAAGTGTCATTTTCCACTAACTTGTGACAAAAAAAAAATCTTCTATGAACTCACCATACTCCTAACGGAATACCTTAGGATGTCCTCTTTGTAAAATGGGGTCATTTGTGGGGTTCCTATACTGTCCTGGCATTTTAGGGGCCCTAAACCGTGAGGAGTAGTCTTGAAACCAAACTTCTCAAAATGACCTGTGAAATGCTAACGGTACTCATTGGACTCTGGGCCCCTTAGCGCAGTTAGGATGCAAAAAAGTGCCACACATGTGGTACCGCCGTACTCAGGAGAAGTAGTATTATGTGTTTTGGGGTGTATTTTTACACATACCCATATTGGGTGGGAGAAATATCTCTGTAAATTGACAATTGTGTGTAAAGAAATCAAAAAATTGTCATTTACAGAGGTATTTCTCCCACCCAATATGGGTATGTGTAAAAATACACCCCAAAACACATTGTACTACTTCTCCCGAGTACGGCGATACCACATGTGTGGCACTTTTTTGCACCCTAACTGCGCTAAGGGTCCCAGAGTCCAATGAGTACCTTTAGCATTTCACAGGTCATTTTGAAACATTTGGTTTCAAGACTACTCCTCACGGTTTAGGGCCCCTAAAATGCCAGAGCAGTATAGGAACCCCACAAATGACCCCATTTTACAAAGAGGACATCCCAAGGTATTCCGTTAGGAGTATGGTGAGTTCATAGAAGATTTTATTTTTTGTCACAAGTTAGCGGAAAATGACACTTGGTAAAAAAAACCAATAACAATCATTTTCCGCTAACTTGTGACAAAAAGTAAAATCTTCTATGAACTCACCATACTCCTAATTGAGTACCTTGGGGTGTCTTCTTTCTAAAATGGGGTCATTTGTGGGGTTCCTATACTGCCCTGGCATTTTAGGGGCCCTAAACCGTGAGGAGTAGTCTTGAAACCAAATTTCTCAAAATGACCTGTGAAATGCTAACGGTACTCATTGGACTCTGGGCCCCTTAGCGCAGTTAGGATGCAAAAAAGTGCCACACATGTGGTACCGCCGTACTCAGGAGAAGTAGTATTATGTGTTTTGGGGTGTATTTTTACACATACCCATATTGGGTGGGAGAAATATCTCTGTAAATTGACAATTGTGTGTAAAGAAATCAAAAAATTGTCATTTACAGAGGTATTTCTCCCACCCAATATGGGTATGTGTAAAAATACACCCCAAAACACATTGTACTACTTCTCCCGAGTACGGCGATACCACATGTGTGGCACTTTTTTGCACCCTAACTGCGCTAAGGGGCCCAGAGTCCAATGAGTACCTTTAGCATTTCACAGGTCATTTTGAAACATTTGGTTTCAAGACTACTCCTCACGGTTTAGGGCCCCTAAAATGCCAGAGCAGTATAGGAACCTCACAAATGACCCCATTTTACAAAGAGGACATCCCAAGGTATTCCGTTAGGAGTATGGTGAGTTCATAGAAGATTTTATTTTTTGTCACAAGTTAGCGGAAAATGACACTTGGTAAAAAAAACCCAATAACAATCATTTTCCGCTAACTTGTGACAAAAAGTAAAATCTTCTATGAACTCACCATACTCCTAACGGAATACCTTGGGATGTCCTCTTTGTAAAATGGGGTCATTTGTGGGGTTCCTATACTGCCCTGGCATTTTAGGGGCCCTAAACCGTGAGGAGTAGTCTTGAAACCAAATGTCTCAAAATGACCTGTGAAATCCTAAAGGTACTCATTGGACTTTGGGCCCCTTAGCGCAGTTAGGGTGCAAAAAAGTGCCACACATGTGGTATCGCCGTACTCAGGAGAAGTAGTACAATGTGTTTTGGGGTGTATTTTTATACATACCCATGCTGAGTGGGAGAAATAACTCTGTAAATGGACAATTGTGTGTAAAAAAATCAAAAAATTGTCATTTGCAGAGATATTTCTCCCACCCAGCATGGGTATGTGTAAAAATACACCCCAAAACACATTGTACTACTTCTCCCGAGTATAGCGATACCATATGTGTGACACTTTTTTGCAGCCAAACTGCGCTAAGAGGCCCACAGTGCAATGACTACTTTTAGGCTTTACAGGGGTGCTTACAATTCCGCACCCCCCAAAATGCCAGGACAGTAAACACACCCCATAAATGACCCCATTTTGAAAAATAGACACTTCAAGGTATTCATTGAGGGGCATGTTGAGTCCATGGCAGATTTCATTTTTTTTTGTTACAAGTTAGCAGAAATGGAAACCTTTTTTTTTTTTTTTTTTTGTGACAAACTGTCATTTTCCGCTAACTTGTGACAAAAAATAAAATCTTCTATGAACTCACTATGCCTCTCAGTGAATACTTTGGGATGTCTTCTTTCCAAAATGGGGTTATTTGTGGGGTATTTATACTATCCTGGAATTTTAGCACCTCATGAAACATGACAGGTAGTCAGGAAAGTCAGAGATGCTTAAAAATGGGAAAATTCACTTTTTGCACCATAGTTTGTAAACGCTATAACTTTTACCCAAACCAATAAATATACACTGAATGGGTTTTTTTTCATCAAAAACATGTTTGTCCACATTTTTCGCGCTGCATGTATACAGAAATTTTACTTTATTTGAAAAATGTCAGCACAGAAAGTTAAAAAAATCATTTTTTTGCCAAAATTCATGTCTTTTTTGATGAATATAATAAAAAGTAAAACTCGCAGCAGCAATCAAATAGCATCAAAAGAAAGCTGTATTAGTGAGAAGAAAAGGAGCCAAAATTCATTTAGGTGGTAGGTTGTATGAGCGAGCAATAAACCGTTAAAGCTGCAGTGGTCTGAATGGAAAAAACAGCGCTGGTCCTTAAGGGGGGGTAAAGGCTGAGTCCTCAAGTGGTTAAAGTGTTTAGTTTGGTGCAGACATAAGACAATTGTCTTCTGATCTGGTCTGGAGTAATGATTTTACTTCTGATCTAGTCTCACCTCATTTTTTGGGATCAGGTGATTGTGGCATCTGCCTGGCAGGCATCTAATAGATGGAAATGCAAGATGGCGGTAATCGGCTCTGAAGCGGTGAGTCGGCTCACAGTGCAACATTGGCTAAGATAGAGTATAGTTAGAATAACCGATCGGCTGCTTAGGTATCGGCCATTTGGCTGTCAGTAGATGATGATAATGTTAGGCATTAGGAGGGAAGCTAGTGTTAGGCACTAGGAGGAGGGGTTAAGGTTAGGCACTAGGAGGAGTATTAATGTTAGGCACTAGGAGGGAGGATACGTGTGTGAGAAAGGTAAGTCTTTAGTAAAATATAGGTAATGTTACAGTAATTATATTTTTTCAGCTCAAACACGGCACCCAATACAATGCATGGCAGCACAATAAGTCCTCATTTTTTTGGGACCACCCTTGGTTACATATGTTTTATGGTAGACAGTTATGAAAGATCAGTGTGTAAACATTGATGCTTGACTGCAAATTCATGTCCAATTCTATACAGGATCAGGTCCATGATGCCAAGTGAGGCAACTTTCTCAGGCGGCAAAAGTCTGGGGACAGCAGCAGGCAGAAACAGGAAGTGAAGAGAGTGCCTGGCAAACCTATTCTGGGGGCAACTGTACCTGGCTAACCTATATTGGGGGCAACTTTACCTAGCTACAAATACTGGGCACCTGCGCAGTAAGCTCCCAATGACGCACGCAGGAGAAAGCACACGTGCAGCCACGGCCGCCCAGCCGCAGTTCTATTCATCGAGGAATAATTACACTGGTGATGGTGGCAGGGAATGGAGGATCGGAGGAAGATAGAAGCCCCAGGTAAGTGTCAGTTTTAGCTTTTAAAAGACACCGGAGTACCCCCTTAATAGAAACTCCACTAAAAACTGCAAAATGCACACAAATTGACTTTACTGCCAGGTACAGGCAGGTCTTTAACTGATTGGTAAATTATGTGCTAAAATGCCCCATATTGCAGATTTTTGCCAAAATACAGCACATTTTATGACTTGATTTACTACATTTAGTAATTTATAACTAAAATCCATCAGAATTGCAAACTGCATTTACCAAATGTGGTAAATTACTGTATATGCGGTAAAATGGCGCTAACTAGAGATGACTCGAACCTCCGATTTTCGGTTCGCGAACCTCCGCAAAAAGATTGGTTCGCGCAAACTTTCACAAACCACAATAGACTTCATTGGGGAGGCGAACTTCGAAAATTAGAAACATTTATGCTGACCACAAAAGTGATGGAAAATATGTTTCAAGGGGTCTAACACCTGGAGGAGGCATGGCGGAGTGGGATAGACGCCAAAAGTCCCGGGGAAAAATCTGGGTTTGATGCAAAGCAGCATTTTAAGGGCAGGAATCACATTGAATGCTAAATTGCAGACCTAAAGTGCTTTAAAACATCTTGCATGTGTATACATCAATCAGGGAGTGTAATTAATGTACTGCTTCACACTGACAGACCAAACTCACTGTGTAACGCACCGCAAACAGCTGTTTATGTAGTGATGGCCGTGCTGGACTGGTGCGCACCATGACAAGAGTGCAGGTGATGGGGGCTTTCCAGCCCATATGGTCGCCGGGCTGAGGTAGCTCAATGACAGAACAGTGACTGTCAAGCTGATCGAATTTGGTAAGTCAACAATGAAGCAATGGCCTTATTATCTTGGGTGTGCCCCCCCCGAGACACTCATATAGCCGTCAGTCATTGCTTCATTGTGATGTGCAAGCCCCTTCACAGCGACAAGGTAACGATCACGAAGGGGAATTGACACATGTACATGCCTTTTGTTGCAGCTGCAGTGCAGCCAGAAAAATTAGGCAGGCATGTACACGCACCCAAAAAAAAATATTTTATAACGGCCGCTGCTAGCAACGTCCTTAAAAATTCAGGAATCCACCTGGAGTCCTGGACCCTGTTGGTGGTGGCGGAGAAGGCAGTCTAGCGGCCTGCAGGCAGAGATGCTATATGGGGACCTACTTAGTCTTGGGACAGGCAGTCACACGGCGTGCAGGCAGAGATGCTGTGTGTGAGGACTGACTTAGTCTTCAGGCAGGCCTGAGCGTACTTTGCAGACCACGTGGTCAGATGGACCCTTGACCCAACGCTGTGTGCCAGAGAAAGCACCACTTGTCTTTCAACATCACGGTACAGTTTGGGTATCACCTTTTTTGAGAAATAATTGCAACCTGTTATCTTTCACTGCGGTGTATGGCTTTGCTTTTGTGTGCTGCTTTTCCTCAGGTGGTCATCCCATTGCAGTTTGTGCTTTGTCAACATGTGCCTTTGTAAGGAAGTTGTCCCTACGCGGGTCTTGGTCTTTCCACGGCTCAATTCTTGGTGGCAGAGAGTACAGATGGCATTGCTCTCATCTGAGGCAGACACACAAAAAATGTTTTATAAGGGGGGGGGGGGCTCCAGGAGGGAGTGTAGCCTGATTGGCTACCCTTTTGTCTGCTGACTGTGATGTAAAAGGTCAAAGTTGACCCTAATGATGTAGTATAGGGGGCGGGTCAAACTCGCATATAGTTTGCGGTGCACCGCGAACGCGAACCACCGAAGTTCGCACAAATAAGTTTGTGTGCGAACCGTTCGGGCCATCTCTAGTTAACACTACCAGAATTAAGACCATTGTGGCATCTGGTACTACCACACACTTTTTTGTTTATTTATTGCTACACAAAACTTAATTTTCATGAATTGAGTCATCTAGGAGAAATTCCTTATCAAAAACCTGATTTTCAAAATTTTTGGGCAGAAAGGAACAATAGTATTAATTGCTATACATATTATCATAATCATCAAATTATCACCTATTCAAAGAAGCCTATAATATTTTTCCCGCTCATTCTTTTGTCCCTCCAGGTGCCTCTAAAATCTTTATAGCTGATAATTAAAGCCCAGCTAAGCCCAAAATTAAACTAGACACATTTCCAAAGCAATTATGTTAATTAGTATAAATTATAGGTATTACCTATGAAACTGAACTTTCTAGATTGAAAAACCTGCTGTACACCTATGCTTTCCCGCCTCTGTGTACTTATCAATACAAGCTTAAAGAACAAATGAAGTCAGAAGGATATAGAGGCTGCCATATTTATTTCCATTTAAACAATATCAGGCAACTGCTGATCTCTTTGTCTGCAGTATTGTCTGAATCACGCACCTGAAACAAGCATGCAGCCAAACTCAAGTCAAATATCTGATCTGCATGTTTGTTCAGGGGCTATGACTAAAATATAGCAGGCAGGTAATTTGCATTGTTTAAAAGGAAATAAATATGTGTCTGGCATACAAATCTGTCCACAAAACCTGTCCAACCTACATTTCTGATCTTACTAAGAGGTACACACCTAGCTGCTCAATATGCTCCTCCAATGAACTTCGCCTGATCACCCCTCGCATTACCCAGTCCCATGCAAGCCCCCAGGCTTTCTCAAGAGCTGCTCCAACAGTATGGAACTCCCTACCTCCCCCCATTAAGGTTGCCCTCTCCTTCAACTTCTTCAAGAAAGCCCTCAAAATGCACCTTTTCACTCTGGCTTACCCCCCCCCACCCCTTCCGCACTGGGGCTCTAAACCCACGGCTGAACTCTGGTCCTCTCTCTTTCTTGTCCCTACCTCTCCCTCTAGATTGTAAGCCATTGGGAGGGTCCTCCTTCTTGTATCTCCTACCTGTTCATGCACCTCCATTACTGTACATACACCCATGCTAGGGATCTGACTGAACTCTTGAGTGAACTTGACTTGCCTAATCTCCATGCTCCCATCCAGTGACTGACTAAGCATTACCTGGTACTCATACTGTGCTGCATGCTCAGTTTTTTCTTGTTTTCCTGTATTGTCTCATTGCTGTATGCCACCCCTAAATATTGTAGTATTGTAGTTCACAACTTCATGAATAAAATTGCTTATTTCACATTTCACATCTCCACTTTAGATTATAGCAGCTATACAGAAATCCTGGCACAGACAGTATTCAATTAGCGCCTGCTATAATAGCGGCAACAATTTGAAACCGCTATTTGTAGCTGCTATTTTTAATATATTGTTTTGTAGCTGATATTTTCTATGTACAGCCGCTATAGCGGCTACAATTGTAGCCATTATTTATAGCTGCAGAGATAAAGCGTTAGGCACCATCAGGGGTTGGGTTAAGGGTTAGGCACCACCAAGGGGGATTAAGGGTTAGAGTAGAGAGAGTTTAGGTCATAGTACTATAGCTGCTACAATTGTTGTTTGTCATTTGTAGATATGGACATTAGGGGTTAGACACCACCAAGGGGATTAAGGGTTAGAGTAGGTAGAGGTTAGGTCATAGTAAAATATCTGTAAATATTACCAATATTTTACAATATTAATGTAGTAGAATATCGATAACACTACCGATATTCTATTACTGCAATCCTGTGCTCTTTTAAATTTGTCTTTTTTCAATAAATGCTGTTGTGGAACCCTTCGGAGTAATGCACAGCATGCTGTGCATTCATTGGAAAATGTTTTCATTTACAGTGGCAGTGAACCATATGCTTCACTGTATGGTTTCTCCGGCTGTCTAATGGGCAATGCAACGTTTTGGACCAAAAAAGCAAACTCATGAAAAACACAAAAGCATGAAAATGCATGAAAAATGTAAGAAAAACAAAAAAATTGCGAAGGGGACATGATCTGTATATGGAGAAAAAAATTTTTTGTCATCTATTTAGAAAGGGGTCTTGCACAGTGAGAGTGATTAAAATCTGGAATAGCGTACCTGAGGAAGTAGTTATGGCAAACGCTATATCTGTATTTAGAGAGGGCTTGGATGCTTTCCTTGCATTCAAAGACACCCATGGCTATAATTGCTAGGTAATTCCTGATTTTGTGGGAGAGTTGATCCAGGGATTTATCTGACTGCCACCTGGAGTTGGGAAGAAATTATTCCCTTTTAAGGCTAATTGACCCAGGTTTTTAAAGAGGAGTTGTCAGCCATACTATCTCAGAAAAAAAAAACCACATATATAAGTAGATAAATACTTGCTCTACTTACATAACATGTGTATTGCATTGTCCACATTTTGATTTTAATGATTTTTCTATAGTAAAAAAAGAGAAAATCCTTCTTAGGATTCTCCATTTAAACTGTGTTGATTTTGAAGCCAATCCTGATGTCATTTCCTCCCTTACTCTCCTCTGCCTGATTGTGCATGCATTGCCCGCCCTCCTCCCAGTCTTCAGGCACTCCCACCCAGCTCTGCAATAGAAAGTGCATTGTTTCAACATGAGAAGGGGTCTACATGAAAAGGGCGCCGGTAAAAAAGGGCGCCTGGTGGAGCCCATATATATACCAACTTTGGCTACAAAAAAGGCGCCTGGTGTAGCCCATATAAACTTCGGCTACAAAAAAGACGCTTGGTGTAGCCCATATAAAAACTTTGGCTACAAAAAAAAAAAAAAAGGCGCCTGGTGTAGCCCATATAAAAACTTCGGCTACAAAAAAACTCCGGGATGTGTTAATTACTATTTCCCCTCCAGGCCGCCATGGATAGTGGGGGAATGAAATAATTCGGCTTCCAGTGCTTGTAGCCCATATACAAACTTCGGCTAGAAAAAAACTACGGGATGTGTTAATTACTATTCCCCCTCCAGGCCGCCATGGATAGTGGGGGAATGAAATAATTTGGCTTACAGTGCTTGTAGCCCATATAAAAACTTAGGCTACAAAAAAAGGCAATAATATGGGCTACAGAGGGGCACCTTACTGTAGCCGAAAAAAATACGGGCTACAAAGGGGAGCCCGCTTGTAGCAGAAAACCTTGTAGCCGAAAAAATATGGGCTACAAAGGGGAGCCCGCTTGTAGCCTATATCAAAACTTGGGCGCCCTTTTCTACACCTTGTAGCCCATATTTCCAGAAATAACATTGATGTCTATGGCGGCGCCCTTTTCATACAGGCACCTCGGGCGCCCTTTTCAACCGATCCCATGAGAAGTATTGGCCAATCAGAGAGGAACAGAGGTGTGGGAAGGGGAAAAAAGGAGGGACTTCAGTCAATCAGGTTGCATTAGTTAAGACTGAGGGGAGAATAGAGAAGCAAAAAATTACAACCCAGCATGCCCTGCAACTTCCTTTTTGAAGCAATGTACCAAATAAGAGTCAGCCAAAATGGGAAATGATAATTTATCATTCATTGTTTATTTTTTTATTATTTATTTAGGGCTGCATGGTGGCGTAGTGGTTAGCGCTCTGGCCTTGCAGCGCTGTGTCCCTGGTTTGAATCCCAGCCAGGGCACTATCTGCAAGGAGTTTGTATGTTCTCCCCGTGTCTGCGTGCGTTTCCTCTGGGCACTCTGGTTTCCTCCCACATCCCAAAAACATACGGATAAGTTAATTGGCTTCCCCCTAAATTGGCCCTAGACTACAATACATACACTACATGATATAGACATATGATAATGGTAGGGATTAGATTGTGAGCTCTTTGAGGGACAGTTAGTCACAAGATAATATATATACTGTACAGCGCTGCGTAAGATGTTGGCGCTATATAAATAATAATAATAATAATTTATCAACAAGTAAAGTGATAGTGATTTTTAACTTTTAGAATGCCTGGTTAGCATCCTTATTACTTGTTTATCAGATAAAATTGATTTTTGATTATATGTCCGACAGTTACACTTTAAGGTTTTGTGCCTTCCCCTGGATCAACTGGGATATGTGCGGATTCAGGATGGTTGTTTTTTGTTTTCTGGTTGAACTTGATGGATGCAAGGACACCCTGTTGTGGAGAGGCTACAGCATGAAATCAGTTAAATAAAAGTTTATACTTACAAAACTAATCAGGATTTCATATTAAAATGTTATGTTAATTATTGTGCAAGGTATAATTAATTTTTTATTTGGGTCCACTTAAAAAAAAAACTGAGGATCCACCCAAACAAGAGCTTTGGTGAGCTCTGCTGAAGTCATGTTACAGAGATCTGAGCTTTCAACAAAGGGATGCAGGTTTTGCTTCTTCTCTGATATACTTGAGGACTACAGAAATATCAGACAGAAAATGAGGACTACAGAAGTTGAAAAACGTATGATACATACACATGAAGTAATTTTAAAATCCCTCTTCATCTTTACTCTTAAGAATGGTATAGAGCAGAATTGTACAGACTGTCTTTGTATCCTATTCCTTTTGACAATACACCTATCCAACATCTGATCTGATCAAGAGCAATATAGAAATAAAAGATGCCCCTTATTAAACATAAAAAAATTGCACAGGACATCAAAGCATGTGAAATAAGAGAGCTAACAATTGCAAATCCTGTCATGTCTGCACACAGCAGAGGAATTATCTTGTTATCAATTTAATAACAGAACATTGAAGTAAATAATGCCATCCACTGACATAAGTAACACTGTTGCCTCTTGGGAAATCTGCGTCTGTAGAATCTGTCAATCTAGATGGATATGGTCATATTAAGGCGGCAGGGAAAGAATGGATTTATGGACTGAAGGTGCAGTGTTTAATAAGAAGATTCTGCATAGTGATAAAGACTAGTCATTCAGAATGGCTTGACATGACTGACCTGCATTCTCTCTCATTTCATACCTTTTCCCCCACCCTGTTTTCTTGTATGAATAATTTAATCAGACATTAACCTCTTAGCCTAAGTTTTATTTTTTTTTCCTGAACTATGTACCTGTGCCTGGAATATTTAATGTGAAAATTAAATACCACAATGCATTTCCAGAGAAGATTGTGTAATATCTGCATGTGACAAAATTGTAAATGATTCATTATGATTTATAGCAATCTATAGGCTTGACTACATACGGCATCTGAATTAGGCATGTACAGTACAGTACATAGGCTTTTTTTTATTGAAAAAGAATGATGCAAGAGCTTGGTTCATAGTAATGGACTATTAGCATGTCATTACCATAAACACTGCCTAACTGTGTCTAACTGTCAGCAGTTCCAGAGACAGATGGAAAAGATGTAAGTGGAACTGAGAGCAAAAACCAGCTGATACACCTATTCCCTGTTGGTCAGTTATGTCATTTATAGGACTGACAGACCAACAGGCAGGCTTCTGGCATTGCAGAACTTTTTCCTGATACTATTAAACCAAAATTGAACAATGCCAATTCTAACAGTATTCAGGATGATACGTGAATGTATATTTACTATTTACATTTACACCTTAACCACTTTGGCCACCCATACAGTATACTGTATTTACGTCCTCTGTAACTTCATCCAAGCCACAAACAAACAAACACAGAACATTTACATCGTGCTTTTCTCCTGGTGGACTCAAAGCACCAGAGCTGCAGCCACTAGGACACACTCTATAGGCAGTAGCAGTGTTAGGGAGACTTGCCCAAGGTCTGCTATTGAATAGGTGCTGGCTTACTGAACAGACAGAGCCGAGATTCGAAACACAGGTCTCCTGTGTCAGAAGCTGAGCCCTTAACCATTACACTATCCAGCCACAAGGACATATATACAGTATATATGATTTTCCCCTTGCAGCGCAGCTGTACACGACCAGGCACTCCATTGCACACCCCGGCACTTTCAGCTGCAATACTAATTGATGACAGGGAACATGTTCCCTTATAGCCAATTTGTGACACCCTCCGCCCCCTCCCGGGATGAACTACCACTGAAGTAGCCAACTTCAGTGATCGTTTATCTCCCACCTCCATGCCTACACCACTGGAACCAAGCAAGGTGAGACAGGCTTCTTATAGCAGCATTTTTTAGCAATCTGGATGGGGCTGCCTGGTTAAAGGGGGCACTCCTGGCTTTCCATAGAGGATATCTGGGGGGGGGGGGGGGGGGTCACATCACTCGGGAAAATCTGGTGAACTGGGGGATCTAATAATGGGATACATTTGGGGGTTCCTGTAGGGGAGAACCTAATACTGGGGGCACATCTGGCTTTAATGGTGTGCCCTTATCCTGGGGCACATCTGGCGATAATGATGGGCGCTAATCCTTGGAGTGCATCTGTCTATCTATACTGGGGGTTGGCAAATACAGGGGACACATCTGGCTATACTGGGAGGCTGATACTGGGGACACATCTGGCTATATTGGGGACACATCTGGCAATCTATACTGGGGGGACATAACACTGGTGGCATGGTTTTATCTGCTGTAGCACTTTTTATGTTTAAACTGGAATTAGTAAAAACTGAGAAATTATGCATTTTTTTTAAATTTCCTTATTTTCCCATTAAAAAGCTCAGAAAACAAATTTTTTCTTAGTAAAAAATACCACCCAATGAAAGTCTAGTTTGTCTTGATAAAACAATATATAGATCATTGAGGTGCCATGAATAGGGATAAAGTTATTGCTGAGTAAATAGGGACATAGCTAAAATGTTAAAATGTCTCTGGTCCACAAGGGGGAAACAAGGTCTGGATGTGAACTGGTTAATAATCAACTTCTATCTTCTGTTGTTTGTAACAACCAAGTTGAAGGTCGCACACTCTTATCATATTATAGTGAATACATCCAAAGCTGAGAAAAGTCTGGTACTATTGAGCCATTTATTTACCCTGTGGCCTTATTTGGTTCACTTTTTCTCCTAAGATTTTTCCTAGGAGGTGACTTTTTATCTTCTTTTTAAAATAACTTTTTAGCACCCAGAAATTGAAAAAGTACCAAAAAGTAGGTGGTAAAGTATTGTGAAAGTTATTCAGAATATTTTCTTGCTTGCTAGTGGCATTTTTAAAGAAAACTTTGGAGTAAAAGTGAATTGAATAAGGGTCTTCATCTCATCATCATAAAGATATCACCAAAATAGTATGAGTTATTAATTCTTTAATTCACTCCCCAAGCCTCCTAACGACTTCAGGACCATAGGCTGCCCCCCCCCCCCCCCCCAGTGACCAGGCTGTTTTTTACAGTTCAGGCCACTGCAGCTTTAAGGGCTAGCTGCAGTGCCGTACAACTCAGCACACAAGTGATCACCCCCCCCCCCCCCCTTTTCTGCCCAGCTTTCTGTTGGTGGGCTAAGGGCTCTGATCGCTCCCACAATGTTGTTTTTTTTTTTATTTATTTGTGCATTTTTTAAATAAATGTCCCTATTTATTTATTTTTTAACTCTCTCCCTCTCACCGCCAGCCAATGACAGCGATCGACCATCATAGACTATGAGAGCCGATCGTTCTTGTGCCTCCCCAGGGGACAGTCGAGTGACACGGCTGTCCCCGAATACACCGCTGCCGTGGATCGCAGCGCTGTACGATGTAAATAGACAGCAGTTTCGCCGTCTAACAGTCTCGTAGCAGCAATCGCCACTGGGAGACTAATTAAGGAGTGGAGCTCCATCATTCAAGCGGGGATGCACACGCATCAGCGCGCTATCCCCTGCGATTTCAGCCACCAGGACTTAATGCCAATTGGCATTATGCAGTCCTGGGGAATCCGCCGGTAGTTAAAGAAAGGCATAGCTATGTTGTACCCTGAGCTTATTAAACCTACCCAATCTCACCTTATACACATAGGGCCATATGCAATTTACTTTTTATCCTACGTTTTCTCCTAGGTGATATTTTCACACCTAAGAAATAAAGTAGTTTTTAAGTAACCAGCAAGCAACAACAACAAAAAAAAAATATTTTTTCATCTGTAAAATTCTTATTTTAAACAAACACAGGATGAAAATGATCTCCTAGGAGAAAACTTAGTTGAAAAAGTGAATTGCATATGGGCCACAGAGTTTCAGGTTCAAATAATAGCAGAACAATTCCTCTAAGCAGCTAAACTTATTATTAAATACAGTATATGAAGGAAAGGTACCAGTGCCCACCTTTCTGTAATGACAATCAAGGAGCTAAATGAAGGTTCAGCCAAGCCAGAGACACATGCTTGAAGATCTGCTACACTTTGCAACGGTCTTAATTCACAATGATCACAGACTAGTATCAAATTGCTCCTTAGTCAGAGCTAACAATGCCCTCACAGAAGTAGTAAGTTAAAGGTCTCCCCGCTAGTGATGATCAAACACCCAGATGTTCGGGGGGGGGGGGCAGGCCGGCTCTCGGGAGGACCAGCGCCCCCTGGTGGTGGGAGGGGGCAGGCGGGCTGGATGACATCAGCCGAACCTAACCAAACCCAAACATCTAGGTGTTCGATCATCACTGCTCCCCGCCTCCCCATATCCTAAGTTCTTACCAGTCAAAGATTTTGGGTAAGTAGTGTGGGCACCCCTGGGGGCTCTGGATACATATGTCACAGCTTCCCACACAAAAGGTTATTAAATAACATGCACGCCACCACTCTCAGTTCAGGGATACTTTAAGTTACTATGTCCACACATGATAGGCTTTATTTTGGAAAGGCTATACAGCATGTTCTGGTTCATGGGAGCCAGTGAGGATTGTTAAACTAGATTTTTGACAAGATTATAAATTTAGTGTCTCCATAATTGTAATAGTCTTGCTTGAACAATGAATTATTTCTATAGCTCAAAGTAGATATATGAAAGACAGTTATTAATACATGTGGACCAAGACCTGTAGTCTACGAAAGTTGTAAAGAAAGAACTGAGAGCCCAATATAGTGTAGTAGTACGTCAAGGCAAATGATCAAGTGAAAAGAGTATAGATTAATACATATAATAGACTGAGGCACCAGGTGTAACCCGGACATATTGCTGTCATGTACTCCTATCATTTATTGCCTGATGAATCGGGTTTAGGCCTGCGAAACACGTTGTGATTAATCCTTGGAGTGTACCAATAAATGTGTCTTGTCTTGAATACACAGCTTGTTGTGTCTGCTTGAAGGAGGTAAGTCCACCACTTCCTCCTAAGCAATTTGAATAATTTTAATTACTGATTTTATCCTTTTGGCGCCTCTGTTCTCTTTTACAATAAGTCTACGACAGTTGGTTAGATATTTCTGATTCTTCAATGGATATTTCAGTAAATGTATACACCTATGTAGACACAAGTGTACTTACATGACCTGGGTGAACATTCTGCTTGTTTGCTTATTTTTGGAAAATGTACAATAAAATCTCAAAGTATATAAAAAAAAATAAAAGTTATGAGTGAGTGGAAGAATATATTCGTAAATACAGGCAAGATTTTAAGCATCATTTATGTTATACTAACTGAGGGATAACTTAGTAAATCAGCCCCAGTTTATTTCCATTTTTTTTTACTATATTAGTATAGCCTTAATATTTAGTTTTGTGTGCACTGTATTTATAAGCCTGTTACAAATGCAAAATGGAATGATGCAATCCGCTACAGTTACTATAACAATCATGGCACAGCTATATCATTACTGGTGATGCGCAAAACATTTAAGCATTGCATCAGCCCTTCTTCTCCTATAATGGTTAAATTGTGGAACGGATGTTACTTTTTGCAATCACCCTACACATCCTTTCAGCTATTTATAATACTGTTTTAGCCAGCACACTTTAAATAATTCAGAAAATACTAATTTCCTCTCTCATTTTCTAGGAAAGCACAGTTGGATGTAATTTTGTTGCAGATGCTCAGTGCCCATATGCAGGACCCAGAACTGCAAAGTGGCAATTACACACCGTATCATAAACAGAATGAGAGGCAAAGGTAGGGACATAACTGTGTTTACCGTACAGGTCTAGTCTTCTAGCCATAAGCTCTGAATAGCTCACTTCTGAAGCAAGTACATGTTTTGGAATATGTGTACAAAGTGGCTACCTTCAAATTCTAAGTGCCTTTTTAAGTGCATTTTCATTACTTTTATTGAAAGTGTCTTAACATTAGGGCAACATCAGAGATGAGTAGAAGGAACCTATTTTCTTTTGTTTTGTTTTTGTTTTTTTGTGTGAAAGAAGAACACTATATGTGAAAAGAAAAGGATTAACCTGAAAATCATAGTGAAGAGTGGATGTCTGTGCTGCCCTGGACCATGCCCTTATTGGCCAGTAGATCCAATTAAAGGGCAGGTTTCAGAGCTAGCTACTTAATGTTCATAGCAGGCTCTGTTTAAGTGCCTCTGACAGTCAAAGTGACTATTATTAGGAGAGAAGCTGTGATATTCTATAGTGAAGCTCGTGTTCATTTTGAGGCAGAGCACATTTCAGCAGTAATTTAAGTGTTAACAAAACACTCATACCCTGATGTTTAAGACATATTTGCAATTTTTTGATATTCATATATGAAACACTGTTAAAAAACATAGCATTTATTATTTTCCTGATGAAAACAGTGTCTGTTGTTATGTATACTCAGGACTGCTGCTAACTTGGTATTTTAAACCCAACTCTAATCAGAAAGTTTAATTTAGAAGGAAAAGGCTTTGTTTGCATTTTTGCTACTGTCAGGGTCCACATTGGGGAAACATGACTTCACTTTCCACCTCCACAGGAAATGGGTACATCACTTACAGAGAGATAGTCAGACAGTAACAACAGAAAATAAACATTTTTTTTTAATATGGGAAAAGATAATAATTGCGTTTTCTACTGTCAGTCCCATCATTCTCTGTGATATACAATGAGCTCATATTCAAGCCATTGGTATTACTGGGACAGGAAATGAGTGACACTTTGGTTAGATGTACCCAACGTTATAAAACAATGAAAGAAAAAACAGTTTAAAAAGGAGGATTAATCATTGGCCAGCATCTGTGATTTAATAATACTAGTTTTTCTTTCTTATAATTTATTCAGCACACTGAAGAGGTAAGACAATGTGTTTCATGAGTATAAGGGAATCCGCCGCTTCTGGGTCTTGGCGCTTGTTCCCCGCTAATGACAAGCAGGCTGGGACACAGACCTCACTTCCTGATAGGCAGAGGGCGCGTTCTCAGTACACTCTCCGCAAAGGTAAACAATAGTCAGCTGACTGCGGTCAGCTGACAGTTCAGAGCGGCTGACTGGGCAGCTGCCACTTGGCAGGGGCGTTTGCTGTGATTGGATGTGCGGAGTGTGGCCGGCCACTGATTGGATGAAAGTTGTATTTAAACGCGCAGAGTGCTCCCAGTCATCGCCGTTATAAGCTGTGGCTAGTTGCTGGGTGCGCACTCATATGATCTGAACAATCTAGAATTGACCTTGGCTTGTATTTGACCAATTTTGTCTGCTATTTACTAACCCTTGCTTGTACCTGGATACTCTTGTCTGCTGCCTGGACTGACCTCTGCTTGTTACCTGGATACTTTTGCCTGCTGCATGGACCGACCTCTGCTTGTTACCTGGATACTCTTGCCTGCTGCCTGGACCAACCCTTGCTTGTTACCTGGACACGCTTGCCTGCTGCCTGGACCGACCCTTGTTTATTACCTGGGCACTCTTGCCTGCTGCCTGGACTGACCCTTGCTTGTTTCCTGGATACTCTTGCATGCTACCTGGACTGACCCTTGCTTGTTGGTTGGATAATCTTGCATGCTGACCTTGCTTGAACTCTCTTGCTTGCTGCTTGGATCAACCACTGCCTGTTCCCTGAACTATCTGTCATTACTGGCAATCGACGCTGAGGGCCTCATCCTCCAAAAATCAAGGTATTAGTCCTGTGTGATACTTATGAACTATTGAACTGTGTTATACTTGCCTCAGTGGGGTTCTGGCGGGTTATTGTCCTCTCTACTTCAGTCTGTATGCCTTGCACATTAAGACCGTAGTCAGGAGACAAATAAAGTGTCCTGTTCACGCGGGGGCTTGTCTATAGGTGAAGACCATGGGACGGGCTCAGAGCTGTGGCACTAGATTGAGGCATAACCTGTTAAGCCTTACAATGGGTCACAGTCACAGCCTGCTTCCTCGGGTCATTAAATCAATCCCAGTTTAACTGGTACATCTAGATATGAATGTCTCTATCATAGGTAAGTAAACCAGTTATTACTGGTTTGTATTACTGTTTCTAATATTAAAATACAAGAAAACTGCATTTTTGCTTATTAGGCTTTTCAATCCATTAAAAAAGGGAACTTAAATATAGCTGCACTTTAGAATTGAATATGTTCAGGCTGGTCCTGGAAATGTTTGTAAACTTAACTAAAGTAAAAGTGAAAGCAAACTGTGGAGTAATATATACAGTATAGGAACTGTTTACCTGCCAATTTTGATCAGCCACTCATCATGCAACACCTAGACACCATTGCCAGACAGATGTGTGTGGTTCAATCACCACATCAAATGAGGCTGGAACTTAGGACAGACCTAAAGTGTGATATTGATATTCTACGTAGCATTCAAATTAGCTTTTGGTTGAAATGTTCTCATTTCTTCTTGTTTCTTGATTATCGTCTGATATTCCCCTTTTGCTTACTAATGATTAATTCTAACTCATTTCCCCAACCAAATGTTAACCACTTAAGCCTATCTGAACGAGTATTATCGTCCAGATAGGCGCCTCTCAATGCTAACTGGATGAGTGTTCTCGTCCAGTGTTTAAGTGGCGAGTGCGCGTACAAGTGTGCTTGAGCGGTGCTCCGAGTGGCGATATTTCCATGTCGGTGGTTGGGGAGGGGAAGCAAGGCTTCCCCAAATTAAATGCAGTGCCTGTAATGAATGGACATGACCCTGATCATGATATAGATCATTTACGTGTGATGAGTAGTAAGAAAGTTATTGTCAAATGAATGGGTGGAATGCTGACAGGTGAAAATTGCTTTCGTCCTGAAGGTGAAAAAACCTGTGGGCTGAAGTGGTTATGTTACTTAAAGTAAACCCAAGATGAAAATAAACTGATGAGATAAACAATTGGATCTGTCCTCCTACTCTTAAAATGACTTTTTTTTTTTAGGATCCTGCAGTTTTATTTTCTGTATAAACATCTATGAAGTACAATTAATGTTTTATTGTCTCGTCTCAATTGCAGTGTCTTAAAAGTCCCAGAGAGAAAATACATGAACTATTGATTGACTATTGACTTTTTATCTATCCCTTGCAGTCAGAAGGCCAGTTATCTGCTTAGGAAAGTGTTTTATATTTGTTATCAGTGAGCACTGGATCCCGACTGGAGAAAAACTATCAGTTGCATAGCTGAAATATTAACTCTTACAGGCAGGGAAAAAGGAAAAGGAGCACAGCATAGGCGTCTGTGTTCTTGCCACTGTATACACACATATCTATCTCATCACGTCACATGTCATCTCAGGTACACTTTAAGCACTCCCAAAATTCTCTCCTTTCTGACACCTAATCTTAATTTTTAACTATTATCAACCAGTACCCTATCTCCTAGCACTGATGCTCCTAAAATAAGATCTCACCCTAATACTTAACTCCATCTATTACTCAGCTTCTTTCATCTTATTTTTAGCTGTAATGTTTGGTTGAAGGCATTTAGTAACTGTATAGCTGAATGCCTGATATCGGCTATAGCATATAGCGAAGCACTAATATCAGGCCTTTAGCTATACAGAAGCTAAGTGTCGGCACCAAAATAATTTTCTCAATTTCGAGAACATCTTTACAAAAATAGCTTGTATTTTCATGTTTTTGCAGATATTGGCATTTTCACTCATCAATATTCAGAATCTGTCTCAGGCTTGCTTTACTTTTATGCTGGGAATACACAGGTCGATTTTGCCACTCGATTCCGCGCCCGATGATTTTCCGTGCTCGATTCTGTGGCAGACCCTCTTATCTTCCATTCGTTTTTCTTAACTTTCCATGCCGAATCGATCGGGCGGGAGATTGAACATGTCGGAAATTATTGAGCCATCTAAATGGCTCAGAATCGAGCCGTGTATTCCCAGCATTACAGGAATGGTAAAATACAATGCAATATAATACAAACAAGTAGTTAAGTGAATGCAGTCCAGTTTAGACAGTCTTATCTTACATGTTTTGGAAAGTCCTTCTTTAGTTCAGTGACAGATCTGCACCAGTAAGTGGCTGTCTTCTCACTAATAAGTTCGATATTGAGAAAAGACCCTTGGCCCGGTCCATACAAATGGCCAGATGTGGTTCCACGAATGATTCTTGGGGAAACATTGGTCACAATGTCCTGCAAGAAATAAAGACAGCTCTAGATAAGTAAATGTAATAAGTCAATAAGTAACGGACTATAATCACTACTCAGTACAATAGGAAAAAAATGACTGATACATGATAAGTTATCATTATAAAGTCATACTGTTTAGACTGGTCTAGGGAATTTGTTTGTCACTTGGTGCATTTCCAGGTAAAATCTAAAATAATTTTATTATTATTTATTATTATTTAGTATTTATATAGCGCCGACATATTATGCAGCGCTGTACAGTATATATATATATAGATCTTGTCACTAACTGTCCCTCAAAGGAGCTCACAATCTAATCCCTACCATTGCCATATGTCTATATTATGTAGTGTAAGTACTGTAGTCTAGGGCCAATTTTAGGGGGAGCCAATTAACTTATCCGTATGTTTTTGGAGTGTGGGAGGAAACCGGAGTGCCCGGAGGATAATAAATAATCCCGTAAACAGTATTTCTGTGTGATATAAACTATACATATGCTAGTTTTAGCAACCCAGAAACAAGACTTATCACCAGCTCACATAATTTGTTTCTCCATATCTGGTTATTAGGTTAGGAGAGGTGAGGAGGTGTAGCAATGCAAATAAGGAAGTTTTGAAACCTGCCTCCATGTGTTCTCTGTAATAATATACACATTTTACTATATGGTAGTATATATACTCACCTGCCACAAGAGCACAGCTATATAATACAGATGAGCAAGTACGCCTTTTATACGTGCTGTAATAGCTTAACTAGTTTACCACTAAGGTTTTTACCCCCTTATGGACTAGAGCAATTTTCACAGTTCAGTGCTACTCAAAACAAAATGATCTATATCTTGTTTTGTTTTTTGTTTTTTTGCCAACCAATTAGGCTTTCTTTGGGTGGCACATTTTGCTAAAAATAATTTTAATGGGAATAGTAAGAAAAAAAAATTGAAACAATTTTTTTTTTTAAGTTTTAGGCCACAGTAGTTTTGAAATAAAATGTACAACTGTGGATAAAACCTGCACATTTTAACATTTTTTTTTGCCCATTTGTTCTGATTACCACAACATAAGTATGGCGGCAATATTTTATTTGGGAATAAAGGTGTATTTTTTTCAGTTTTGCATTTGTCACTAATTACAAGCCCTTATTTGTAAAAATAACAGGTATATACCCTCATGGCATACCTATTAAAAATGTTGAGTCCCTAAGGTAACTATTTATGTATTTTTTTTATTGTCACTTTTTTGATACAAGAGTTTTATTTTGGTTACTATAGGAGAGGAGGTAAGGGATTAATTAATGTAGCATTTTATATATTTTTTCTTAAATATTTTTCTTTAATATTATGTATGTAGCTGTAATTTTACTCTTTGCCCACCAAATGTCCCCCTACACTTCATATCCGTGTACTGTGAATGTATACAGGATACAGGAAGAGTAGTTTATTTGTTTTCACAATCGGCATCTCATTGATACCAGTGATCATTGACCACAGGCCCATTGATTAGTGAATGGGAACTGTGATCAGTGTACTAACAAGCGGCAGCAAGAACATGCGTGGGAGCACACATGGGTGGGTGCGGTGGACGATCGCAGCGGCAGACTTCTATCTACGCCCCTGGAACTTTAGGTGAAGTCCTGCAGGGTGAAGATATACTACCTCGGGAGGGGGGATAACTAGTTAAAGCGGACCTGAACTCATAAGTGCTCTCTGCTCTACAAGATACACAACAGCATAATAACCTTTAAAGAAAAAACATTTATTTATTTGTTACAGCTGGTACAAATCCTAAAATAAATCTGCACTGTTTCTACTTCCTGATTCATAGAAAGCAGACATATTGTTAACCTTCTGTGCATTCAAATGGACTTATCTGCCATCTCTGCCATAGGCAGTCATGTGACACAGGGGAGAGAACAAATTACAGATTGTGATTAGACACAAATGAGGGGTAATTAAACAGGCTAAACTCTCTAAATACATACAGTGTGCATTTCTCGATGTTTTCCTTTTGTCCTATGCAAGAGTTCAGGTCCACTTTAACCACTTAACGACCGCCTAACACCCATAGGCGTCGGCGGGTCGTTAGTAGTATAGCATGGAAACTTCCATGCTAGTTCACGGAGACTGTCTCCGTGAACAGTGTGCGAGCCGCCGATCGCGGCTCGCACGCATAATGTAAACATCCGGGGAAGAAATCCCCGCTGTTTACATCACACGGCGCTGCTGCGCAGCAGCGCCGTGACGTAGATCGGCGATCCCCGGCCTCTAATTGGCCGGGGATCGCCGGCATCTGATAGGCAGAAGCCTATCCTATCTGGCGCAGGACGGAACTCCGTCCTGCGCCGCTTACAGGGTAAGGGAGAGGGAGGGAAAGCCGGGGAGGGCGGAAAGCGCTGCGGAGGGGGGCTTTGAAGAGCCCCCCCCCCCCAGAAAGTGCGGGCAGCCGGCGGCGATCAGACCCCCCCAGCATGACATCCCCCTAGTGGGGAAAAAAGGGGGAAGTCTGATCGCCCTGGCTATTCCCTGATCGGTGCTGCAGGCTGGAGAGTCCACGCAGCACCGATCAGAAGAAAATCATGTGGTCCTTAAGTGGCTAAAGGACAGCTAAAGTGTGAAGAATATGGAGGCTGACATATTAATTTCCTTTTAAACAATACCAGTTGCTGTGCATCCTGCTGATCTTTCATGCATCAGTAGTGTCTTAATTAGACACCAGAAACATGCAACTTAAGTTAAACATCTGATCTGCATGCTTGTTTAGGGTCTATGACTGAAGGTATTATAGGCATAGGAGACAGATGATCAGCAGGACAGTCAGGGAATTTGCATTGTTTAAAAATAAATAAATACAGTTGTGTAATCCTGTTGGTAGGCTGCTTTTCAAATCACTGTTGTAGATTGTGCTGATCAGCTGTTTTTTTCTGTCCTTTGACTCTTTAAATCTGAATTCTTATTACTGGTGAAAGGATTATCGTCACAACTGCATTGTTCTAGCCAGGAAAGTAGCATTCCCAGATGGAGGTCAGCAGGAACAGCCTACATGTTTATCCAGTGACAGGTCTGCTTTATTGCTCAAGATAATACTTTTGACACGACTATACTGGTTATTCTGCATAACAGCGCGTAAACAGGTTACCATGAAAAGCACTAGAGGTAAGGGTCACACAGTTTACCAAAATGTCAAATCAAAAGCATAATGAATAAAAGTCATTTAATCAAAGATTATTACAATTCTATATAAAACCCTCACTCCCCTTGCCATAGAGTTTAAGAGATCCATGATGATATAACATGAACCCCATTAGCACACAGCAATTAAGGTCAATTTACATATTTTAATTAAGAGCCACCCCATATAAAACAATTACGGTAATAAGCATACTAACTGGATTTCATAACATTTGGACATTTCTTTTCCCACAAGATAGACAGGAAGCCTTAATTTGCATTAATTAGCTCTGATCTGCATATGTTTGATAAGGCATACCCTTGCCACATAAGATTATTTATTCCTGAATCTGCCAAATGTCACCATTGCTGAAAATAGGAAGAGGCTTCTTAACACGAGCTTTAAATCTTTGCCTTCATTTACATTCACAAAATATTTGATTGCCGTGTAAGCGAGGCTTTAAATTTCAGTCGAGTTTGGAGAGATCAGATAAGTCAGGATTCAGAGATGGAAATCTTCTTACTCTGACCAGGTATTATTTATATTGGAAATTTTAATCTCACATTTTTGTCCACTATATTTTGTTGAATGGGAAATCAATGAACTGAAATGTTATAAAGTGCATATGATATGTCAAACATGGAAACTATGCTTACAAAGATAACAGTTTCAGTGTAGCAGTGATACACATGCAGATTCCACAATGCTCATTTTTATAAGTAAAAATGTTCAGTGTAATGTTACTGATGTATGGCCCAGTTTCTAATGTGCTACATTGGATGTCACAGTCACTTCTTGTGGTCCCAATCAGGCTAATATCTGGACTGAATGAAATTGCTAATTCCCCAGGTGGTTCACTTTGCACGTATAATATCCAAGGCCAGATGTATACTTTTTGTGCCCCTAGTCCAAGTACAGTATGTTGTGACTCCCCTTTCGTGTGCAGCGTGTAGCAGCTCTTTCCCTGTCTGGACTTCTACATATTCCATGTGCAGCTTCCTCTTCCATGTATATCATACATTTACTGTACCCCTTCTCTTCACAAACAGCTCCCTTGGGCATCAGTTTCCCTTTTTCCATGTGTTGCTCCCATTTTCAGCCTCCTCTTTCCTATGTAGCAACTCCTCTTTTATGTTGTTCAGATGCCCCCTTGGGCTGCTGCTACCCTAGGCCTGGGCCTTTGTGGCCTTCCCAGAAATTTGGCACCGATAATGTCCAAATAAAGACAAGGAGACGATCCAATGGCATGTAAACTTGCATTTATGTATTTATTAGGCAATACAACATTTTTGGAGATGCCAATTTTTTTTTTAATTTCCTGATACATAAATGAACACATGCTTATATACCATTTGCGTGCCTCCTTGTCTTTACTTCAACATTGAAAATTATCAGGTTTGAAGCTGGAAATAGAAAATTGCTGCAATCATCATTTTCTGGATGACATGGGTGTTCTTTCAAAGAGGAATACATCTTGGTCCCCCACAATGCACGCATTTCATGGAGACATACAAATGCTTCTCCCAGAACTTGAGCATCGAACTTGAACCAATGGCCCCTAGTAGAAATGAGCTCTAGCTATATCCTGCTTTTTCTGTAGGAAACTGTGGCCTAGGTATTTTAACTATTGCCATTACCTAAATGAACTTACGGTGCCACAAATGCACACTCTTAGAAAATAGCTATGGCTACTGCTACTAGCAGGGGATCTATAGGTGAGTTAGGGAGTCAATGGTAGGAGATGTTGCCAATGTTAGAGATATTAGCCTTATGCTTATATCCTGTGTCCAGTTAAACATATATGTATACATACACATGAGACAAGTGGTGTGTTGGAGAGATGGTGAGTGCTGGTCAACAAAACTGGGCTGGGTAAATTTGTATTATGGAGACAGGTAATAAATATAATTATTATTATTGTTGATCGTGGCATTGTACAACAGAATTCAGGGTATAACAATACAAAATAAACAGTACAAAGGCTAACATTACAAGACAATGATGGATTACAGCTGATTCAGTAAACAAATCAGCTATGACTTTTTACAGGGGTGAAAGATATGTGAGTATAATGCACACATTGAGAGATAGAAGGAGAAGAGAGCTCTGGCCAAAATGCCTTATAGTCTAAAGGTTTAAAACAGAACTGAAATTTAAAAAACAAAAACAAAAAAAACCAAAGAGTTTCACTTACCTGGGGCTTCTGCCAGCCCCTTGCAGCCTTCCTGTCCCGCGCCTGTCCTCCACAATACTCCGTTCTCCCACCATCACCTTCTTTCAGTTCGTTCAACTCAGCAACTGCGTGCCACGGGCCACACGAATCTCTCTCCGCATATAGCATCTTGCGCTATTAGGGCAGGACACTATTGCGGGCAAAAAAAGATATGGATGTTTGCCATCGTAGTAGAGAAAGTAGCTGGCGGCGGGAGAACGGAGGATCGTGGAGGACGGGCACTGGACAGGAAGGCTGCAAGGGGCTGGCAGAGGCCTCAGGTAAGTCAAACACGGTGACCAAAGTGTCCTATGTAGCCGAGTATGCTAGTCTGAAGAGGTCAGCTTTCAGTTTGCACCTAAGAAAGGTAAAAGTGAGTGGAGGATGTGTTGAGGGAGGGAATTCCAGAGGAAGGGAGAGGATCAAAAGAAGTTTTGTAAGCGGAAGCGAGAAGAGGTGACCAGAGAAGAAGACAGGTGAATATTGTTAGAAAAATGGAGCTTGTGTTTAGGATGATATCTGAAAATAAGGTTATAATAAAAAGAAGGGGCTAGATTGTAAAGAGCTTTGTAGGCGAGAGTCAGTTAATCAAAAATCCCCAGTACCATCTCGCATCCTAATGATTGATAGAATAATTTTAAAGCCCTCAAAGTAGGAAGTATAAGGACCAAGTACATCAATGCTTTAAAAAAGGTGTTATTCACAAATTAGCTCTCATGAGTTTTGTTGCATCTGGCTGAGGCATACAGAAAATAAAATTGATGTGTTGGTATCTCTGGGAGTTATATGTAAAGAAGAAATTTACTAGGCAGAAAAATGATACAGATTCACATTAAAGTTTACATTTTACAGTTTATGGTACATCATTTGCTTTCTTCTGGCTTTCACAGCACATGGTTAAAGGAAATGCTACAGAAAAATCTATTCAGTGTGACAGTGGCATCACTGCAATGGTGTACCTTTGTGATGTAGTATTACACATTCAAAATAAGAGAGAAAAAAATAATAAACAACACAAAGGCTACAACAGATATTACGTGTTGTGAAGTTCAGTGAATGTGTAAAATACCTTTTAAATGCATTTATAAAGATAACTTAGAAGACAAATTCAGAGTTATCTACAGTGATGAGCGAAAATGCTAATATTCTTTTTGCCGAAATAAGTACAAGTTCCATTCGACGAGCGAAAATTTGCCCGAATATTTTAGCGTTTATATTCACCTAATGTCTGCGATTTGTAAATTGCAAAGCCCCCTTACAAGCTAGAATCACCAAATTGGCAGAGTATGTTAAGGAGAACAGTGGGTATAAGGGATTTTTTTTTTATACTTTCAAAAAGACCTTACAGTTTTGGAGAAAATCAATTGTAAATATATGATAGGAAAAAAAGTATACATTTATGTTATTTTTATAAATATACATACTGATTTGAATTAAACAAAAATTATTTTAGCAAGTGCACATGTCAGTATTATTACAGTGGCAGATGGGAGCAGTGGCTCAGTCAGAGTGACCATCACCCCCATTAGTCAGGAGAAGCAAGCTGTGTAGATTTCCCATAAAATTACAGTGGCGGGGGGAGCAGCGGCTCGGTCAGAGTGACCATCACCTCCATAAGTCAGGTCCTGGAGTAGCAGGCAGTGTACATATCCCATAAAATGACAGTGGCGTGGAGAGCAGCAGCCCGGTGTAACATCTGCAACTATGGCGGCTGTGGACATGCAGGGTATACCCGCAGCCACCTTTGTTCCCTGTTCTCAGGCCTCATCCGTTCCGTCGGCATCTAGCACACCGGGGACGGTACTGTCTCGTGCTCATAGGGTCGCTGTAATCGCGCGGGCACGCGCGGAGACAGGACCTTTATGTTGGAAGAAGGCGCGTCAGCTGACCTGCCGGTCGGCTGACGTCAGAGGTGACTCACGCCGCTCGGATTGGCTGATTGGTAAGGGGTGCGGCTGTGAGCTCTCCTCTGCTCCTTAAGCCTTCACTGGTCATTTGCAACTTGTCTGCTGTTTCGAATACACTCGTGTTAGCGCTCAGACCTTAGACTAGTATCCGGTGTGCTTTGATCTGGGAGGAAACCAGGGATTTCACACAAGACTAGAACTATTGTTATATTGTATTACTGGAAGTTGAGAAAGCAACCCGCACTCCTCAGTAAGTTGGGCGTGCAAGCCTCAGGATAATGGTAAAGTGTGAAAAGGAGAAAAGGATTCCTGAGAAAAAGAGCTGCACCACCGTTGAAAGTATAACAATGCTTTATTAAACACTCTGTACAAACACAATAAAAACATCTAAAAAAGCTGAACACAGCAACTCACCACAATACGGTGAATGTGGGAAAACAGACACAATGCCTCACCTCCTAATGCAAAAAATGAACCCTGCAAGCTGTTGGATTGTAATCTGGGCTCAAAAATGAGCCCAGTATACAACAATCCCGGATCCGGGTCAAAAACCTACTGTAAGGTGCAATGTGCTAAATGAAAGGGATACATGAAAAACCCAAGATGCGTGAATAAAGTGTAACTAGCATGACATGCTCAAGGAAATGTAAGCCCTAAAGACATGATTTGGACAGTGCATATAGGATCAAACAATATGAGTAAGTTAGGAGCATATACATACATATACCAGGACTGGGTGTAGAGGCAGCCGCATGATGAGGGCACTCAAGAGCGTTTTGTGTGCCTCCCTCCGCCCTCATCATGCGGCTGCCTCTACACCCAGTCCTGGTATATGTATGTATATGCTCCTAACTTACTCATATTGTTTGATCCCATATGCACTGTCCAAATCATGTCTTTAGGGCTTACATTTCCTTGAGCATGTCATGCTAGTTACACTTTATTCACGCATCTTGGGTTTTTCATGTATCCCTTTCATTTAGCACATTGCACCTTACAGTAGGTTTTTGACCCGGATCCGGGATTGTTGTATACTGGGCTCATTTTTGAGCCCAGATTACAATCCAACAGCTTGCAGGGTTCATTTTTTGCATTAGGAGGTGAGGCATTGTGTCTGTTTTCCCACATTCACCGTATTGTGGTGAGTTGCTGTGTTCAGCTTTTTTAGATGTTTTTATTGTGTTTGTACAGAGTGTTTAATAAAGCATTGTTATACTTTCAACGGTGGTGCAGCTCTTTTTCTCAGGAATCCTATGTTGTATTACTGATTACCTGTGTATGATTCTGGCTATACTCTGACCTTGCTATTGCTCTTCGATTCTGTACTTCTGCCTATCTGACCTTAGTTGCTAAACCTCTGCCTGATAACTCACTATTCTTCTGCCTCACGTTTCTGTACTGTATTCGCCTCTCAGTTGCCAAACCTTGCCTGTCTGACCTCTCTACTCACCAGTGGGCCCTAGCCACTGGTGAGGTGCTCTTTTGATTAATACCCGCCAGCTCCTCTGGTGAGGTTTTAGTTATACAGCTCCTGTGACTGATAGTACCTTACCAGCTCCTCTGGTAAGGTCTAGTTAAACTATTCAGTCGCTTGTGCTGATAGTACCTTACCAGTTCCCCTGGTAAGGTTTAACCAAACTTTGTTGTCACTCCTGTTGTTAGTACTTCACCAGCTCCTCTGGTGAGACCTATTATTTATACAACTGTTGTTGCAGCTAGTACCCACCAGCTCCCCTGGTGAGTGCTAGCACTGTTATTGCAGCTAGTACCCACCAGCTCCCCTGGTGAGGTCTAGCACTGTTGTTTCAGATAGTACTCACCAGCTTCTCTGGTGAGATCTATCCATTTAATCTACTGTTGCACCAAATACTTTACACCTCTGTTTTTCAGCCGTCTATACTTGCATTATTGGTGATACTGCAGATCACCACATAATCGGGTATAGAGTCTGTATTATTGGTGATTCTGCAGATCACACAATAATCAGACGTCTGTGTGCTACACCAATCGTTACACCCGGTCAAGAGTGTCCATTACTCCCATAAGGCAGGAGAAGCAGGCAGTGTACATATCCCATAAAATAACAGTGGCAGGGGAAGCAGTGGCTTGGTCTGTGTGAGAAGCTGGTAGTGTACAAATAAAAAAAAAATCCAGAGGCAGATAGGAACATCGGCTTGGACACAGCGACCATGCTTAAAGGACAACTGTAGTGGGGGGAAATCGAGGCTGCCAAATGTATTTCGATTAAAACAAATCCAGTTGCCTGGCAGCCTTGCTGGTCTGTTTGGCTGCAGTAGTATTTGAATCAAACCAGAAACAAGCATGCAGCTAATCTTGCCAGAAATCTGACACAAATATTAGAAACACCTGATTTGCTGCATGCTTGTTCAGGGTCTATAGCTAAAAGTATTAATGGTAGAGGATCAGCAAGACAGCCAGGGAACTGGTATTGCTTAAAAGGAAATAAATATGGCAGCCTCCATATACCTCTCAATACAGTTGTCCTTTAAAGAACAACTGTAGCGAGAAGAATATGGAGGCTGTCATATTTATTTCCTTTGAAACAATACCAGTTGCCTGGCTATCTTGCTAATCCTCTACCATTTTAGCCATATACCTGGAACAAGCATGCAGCAGGTCGGGTGTTTCTGACATTATTGTCAGATCTGACAAGATTATCTGCATGCATGTTTCTGATGTAATTCAGATGCTACTTCAGCCAAATTGATCTGCAGGACAGCCAGGCAACTGGTATTGCTTAAATAAAAATAAATATAACAGCCTCCATATACCTCTCCTTTAGCAAAGACTTTTGTTTTAGAATACATGTACAATCCAGCCTGCTGTAGCTTGTATTTGTGGAGATTTTCAAACCACAAACACACAGTAGACTGCAAATAAATGAGCAGTAGCTAGCTGAGCTCTCTCTACTCCTATAACATCCATGAATAGCTGGTGCACACCAGAGCGATTCCTGAGAGTTTTTAAAAATGCTTGGGAATAGAAAACCGCCTGGCTAATGTATTTCAATGGGCTGGTGCACACCAGAGCTGTTCGTTTTTTCCCAAAACGCAAACTCGTGGGCTGCAGCATTTTTTAGATTTCTGAGGCATTTCTGCCTCAATGTTAAAGTATAGGAAAATGGAAAACTGCTCTGAAAAACGCTAGATCAGAGCGGTTTTCCAAGCGTTTTTGTTACAGAAGCTGTTTAGTAACAGCTTTACTGTAACAATATATGAAATCTGCTACACAAAAACACTCCAAAAACTCTAGACATGTTTAGAAAACCTTTCTAAACATGCCTAGAATTGCTTTGAAAATCTGCTTCAAAAACCTCGAGCGTTTGCAGATCTGCTAGAGGTTTTTGGTGTGCACTAGCCCTAACTCTTCGCAACAGAGGCTGGGGCTAGTCTACTCAGGGGGCTGTCTGTTGTCTGATTGGTTGTAGTTATATGGTTCCTGGGTCAATTCTTTTGCTAAGAATCATGGAAGGCCTAATGTGGGGAGAGAAGACATAACTTCCTAGCAATCTTCGAATTATCATGCTAAGCACATGTTGAATATTGCAGTTATTTTAGAAATTTGCTATTTGGGCGAACATATGACACTTTTCCTTTAATTTCACTATTTGGACAAAAACGCAAACATTTAAGCTTATTTTTGCGAAAATTCGGCAAAATCGAAAATGGTATTTTTTATGTGAAAACGACTTTGGTGAAAATTCGCAAGCAACACTGGTTATCTACAGTTTTAGGGCTCGTTCACACCTGGGTGTTTTGCGTTTTTTTTTTTTTTTGCGTGCTGGCGATTTCAAAAAAACGCCCTAAAATTACTTGTGCAATTAATCCTTATGGGATAGTTTATACCAGCGCGTTTCGTCTGCTTTCCGCTCAGCAAAGCGCTGCCTGTACCATTTTTGGGGCGATTGTGTTACAATGGAAAGTATAGGAAAAATGCAAAACGGTCACAAAATTACTTTATGCAGCAATTGTGTTTGTGCTTTTGTATTTATTATTTTCTGGGTCATTTTGATTGTATTTATTATTTTCCGGGTCAAAGAGTTCACTTCCTGACGTCAGGAAGTGAAAAAACAAATCACTCAAAATCGTATCGCGAAGGTAAGCGGCAGGAGGGGGAAAGAAATCACTCACAAAATCGCAAAATGCTGGCCTCAGCGATTGCGATTTTAGATGTGAACAAAGCCTTACTGCATTGCTTTGCTTTTAGATTTCATGGTAACAAAGCTGGGATGATTTACTGCCTATTTTCCTTTGGTGGCTGGATAGTGCAATAGTTAAGGGCTCTGCCTCTGACACAGGAGGCCAGGGTTCAAATCTTGGCTCTTCCTGTTCAGTAAGCCCGCACCTATTGGTGAGGGGTGTGGAGACCTTGGGCAAGACTCCCTAACACAGCTACTATCTATAGAACGCTCCCTAGTGGCGGCAGCTCTGGCGCTTTGAGTCTGGCTGGAGAAATGCTGTATGTCTGTCAATACCACTGTAAGTTGATGGATGGAACTATGAAACAGATATATTTAAATAGGAACTTTACTGAATATAGCTTGAATACAATTTGTCTCCCCCCCCCCCCCTTTTTTTAACAATATTCATTTATACATTATTTCTATTTATTTGTTTCCCAGTGTAATATCTTTCCTCACCTCACTGTGATTTAAATTCCTAAATGTATCAAAGATGCCTGTATCTTAACTGATGGTAAGGCAAATCACTTCCCCCCCCCCCACCCCCAAGAAGTGGGCAGGGAAATTACTATTTATTTATATAGCACAAACATATTCCGCAGCAATGTACATAGTACAAAAAAAATAGTGTGGAGCATAGATACATGAAAAGTTCAAAACACTTACAATCAGGACAGCCAGCAATACAAATACACACATAGTTGATGTGTGGGTTTGCGACATCACCAATGCTAGCACATAATTATAAGATTCCAAGAGGGATGGTATCTAGAGATCATTGAGGAAATCTATGGAGGTGCCAACTTATCTCTGGTGCACAATACATCATATTTAAAGCAGATCTTTGATGTTTTAAATGTAAAAGAAAAAAAATACCACCACAATCCTAATCTTCTGGGCACCTCATCTGGCCCTATTTCATTGTGAATCAGGTTAGCTATGCTGTGCGCCCCTCATATCGGTAATTCAGGGCTCTGCGGCTGCCAGACAGACACCAAATTACATCTCCCTCAGTTCGGCACCATGTACTAATGTTACTGCTCCCCACTGCTCCGATTTTCACTTTCAAAGTCTGAAATAATCCACAATGGCCTCAATTCACTAAGCTTTATCAATGTATCAAACGTTTGATAATTTACCTCATGGGTAAAATCTAATTTTGAATTCACTAAAGTGTTATAGATTTTTTAACGTTTTATCAATAAAACATTCACTAAACATATAACACCTTAGCGAATTCAAAATTAGATTTTACCCGTGAGGTAAATTATCCTACGTTTGATAAAGCTTAGTGAATTGAGACCAATATGTCCGTGACCCCGGAAGTACTTCCAGGGCATTGCGGCGTGACGCCAACAGATGTAGTGTGTAGCAGCTCTCTCACCGTCTGAACTTCTACACGCAGGGACAAGTTAGGCAAATCAGTGCACAGGGGGTCATGGATGTCGTAAGTATGTGGGCGGAATTGGGGTGGAACAGCTGGAACAGCTCTGCCTCTACCGTTCAACTAGTTTTTCAACTTTGTAGACAAATATCTAACGGAGACTATATGAGAGATACCGACGGCAAAAACAAGAGACTCTATGCAATAAAAAGTATGTCTTAATTCAAGGAACAAACCCATGTAGGCTTTTTGTTTTAAAAAATATAACTAAAGGTTTCAAGGTTTCCATTAATCCTTTAAGGCTTTTCATCATCACTTAGATGGAGATGTTCGGCATCAAGATACATCAAAATCAAGGCATAGAAGAAGTCTTTCTGGCACTAAATCTAGGATATATATATATATATATATATATATATATATATATATATATATATATATATATAGATAGATAGATAGATAGATATAAATATATATATATATATATATATATATATATATATATATATATATATATATATATATATATATATATATATATATATATATATAACGAACGCCCCTGTGCATTTCCTTAACATATTACCATTAGTGCAGTATTATTCCAATAGTTAGGTATTAATTGTCTTTTGATTGACCTATTTTTGTCAGGAACACACATGACATCGGTAAGAGAGAACATTTACACTCATACACACATTAATATATTTATAACATGCATATGTGGCTCTCTCTGGAATAATACATTGCCATTGAATGGCACACACATTACAATGAATGTAGGAGTGAAGACATCACAGCAGAGTGATGGAACATTTCAGGTTGTCACAATTTAATTATTAGAAACACATATGAAAGGACAATACACATTGGACAATCATTCTCAACACCCACATACTTGTCAGAGTAGCTGAATAATCTGATCTTAAAAATACGCCGCCAGCCACCAGAATGATAGAGTACAGTGTATAAATGATTTGCATGTAATAAGAAAAAAAACACTTTTTTAGACCTTTATTGCATAGCTATTTGTGATACCATACAATAGATCTTATTTTTACTAAGTGGTGGTGGATGTAACACTCAGGTAACATCTCATTGGTAAGTGACTAGAGATTAATGAAAACTGTAGCTAAGCTCACCATTGTTTTCACACAAAAAAATAAAATAATAATTATAAGAATTATTATTATTTGCACTTTTGACTAGCAGTGTTTTGAGGTTTGTGGAAATGTTGCATCATGTCATCATTTGTCCATGCTAATACACCAGAACAGCTTCAGCCCTCATCTGGCTCTTTTCAAATATAAATAGCTAACAAAAAATGGAGAAACATAAAAAAATGGGATAGTAAATTAAAAAAGAAAACAAAAACACCTTTTTAAGATAGTCATTGAGCTTAAATTGGACCCAAATTAAAAAATACAAGATTTCAGAAATAAAATCTATTTTCTAAATTATAATAATAAAAAGCAGACTTTTTTCGGTTGCATGATGACAAATATAAAATATGTTACATTTATTGTATGAACCCCTCCCTTCCTTTCATATTGCCGGCAAATAATCCGGCAAACTGTGGTGTCCAGCAATGGAGGAATTGCTAATGGCTGCCCCCAGTATAACCCTAGTTATTAAACGAGAAGGGTGAAAAGCATGCACTGAAATGCTCATAGGTTTGAAGGAGTGTAAGTGGTGCAACTAAATATTTTTAATTAAAAAAAAAATGTTTGGTTTGGGTCAGCTTTAAAGGAAGAGGAAACACTTGCAGGTGTGGAGATAATTAGAGAGATAAGGTGGAGAAGCAAGCCAATGCACAGTAATACTGTTTGGTAAAGAGCCTAGCTCAGGTAAATAAAAGTTATTCATCAGACCAATATTGTGCTGGGGAGCTGTCTTTTAGCACCGCAACAGTGCTACCTAGTTTTTCTGTTAAAAATAAAATAATACGGTGAGCGCATGCGCGCGCAGGATGGTGATGGCTGCTTAACCTAACCTCTGCGCTGTACACGGAGCCTGCCTTCAAATTATCTTTAAGAGAATTGACTTCTCAACTATTCTAGCGCCGGATAAAGAGGTCGGAATACCCAGTGCTCGTCTGGACTTACATGGCGAGCAGAAGCAAGACACGTTCCTCCCAGAAATCGGGAAAAAACCGAGCGGGCGCAAGCAACCCGCGTGCCGCCCATCAGTCAGCTCTGGACAGCCTCATGGCAGAGCCAAGTGTAGACGGCTCAGCATCTGATGATAGCCGGGATTTATCGGACAGGGAGCGTCCTTCTCCTCCGAGGGGCAAACAAGATTTGATGGCGAAGCTGAGCACGGTGGTCCGCCAGGAGATCGTTGCGGCAAATAAGCAACTTGGATGTGAGCTGCTCAAAGAAATTAGGCTGTTATCTCAGCGAACGGCATCCCTAGAAGACCGAATGGACAATGCCACAACAGTCCTCGAGGGACATGAAGATGACGTGCTGAAACTTCAAGGAGAAGTGCACCTTCTGAAGCGGCAAGCAGAAGATTCCGAGAATAGGTCCCGTAGAGGCAACCTCCGCTTGCGGGGAATACCTGAATCGGTTGAGGATGTACCGGGCACAGTTCTGGCTCTCCGACAGGAATTGGTACCTGATATTCCCGTGGAACGTCTAGAATTAGACAGAGTCCATAGAGCCCTTACCAAGAAAAAACCTGATGGCCCCCCAAGAGACATCATTATGAAGTTTCTCTTCTATCAAACAAAGGAGAAAGTGCTTGCTGCGGCACGAGCTGCCCCATCCCTCACCTTTCAAGGCTATACATATCAATTCTACAGCGACCTTTCACAAGCAACGCTGCAACGTAGAAAAGAGATGCGGCCATATTTACAAGTACTACAGGGAAAACAAATTAAATATAAGTGGGGTTTCCCCTTCGCCATTTACTTCACCGTTAATAATCGCCAATTCGCAGCAACCTCACTGCAGGAGTTACAAGGATGTTTCCGAGAGCTTGACCTGCCGCTGCCAGTCATTCCTGCATCGCCGCCTGATCCACCATCTCAGCCCTCATCTCAGCGAAGCTGTAACAGTCCACCTCTTATTTCTTCGGCAAGCCCCAAAGAGCAGAGGCCAAGGAAAAGGAGATCCGTTGCACTCCGAGAGCTGTCCTCTCAAGTTTTTCGTGATGCGACCTGATCAGATAAGTGTCATGTTGCCCTTATCCAACCATGGGGTTCCCTCTTTATACTCCCCCGGAGTACAGCCTAGTTACCTCGTAATTGCCTTTGGATTTTTCTGTAAACGCTCAAGTTGGGCTAGTTTGCTATATATGGTTCGAGTTACGAGTTCTGTTAAGTAACTATTTGATCTGAACTGGTTTTGAACTGTTTTTGCACTGTTTTTGGAACTATTTTTCTTCGTCTATTAAGAGCTTGGCAATGTTCCAGGGTTTGACTCTCTTTACTACAATGGACGCCCTTTTTTCCCCGCACTGTTAAGTCACCGCCCTTCTTGTTGCTCCCTCAATCCCCGCCCTAACTCCTTCCCGCCTTTGAAACAACTCATTACACTTGAACTAGACTATCCTCTGCTCCACTCATACAAACTGAAAGGATGCTTATCCCCTCAGAAATTATTTACAGCCCAAAGCCCTCTGTAACTTTTCAAGTCGAAAACTTTATGTGACTTGTTGAAACTACCCAATCTAGTACTCTGTATGCCTATCCGTGCCCGTCCAGTACCAGACCACGTGATCTTTTTATTCTGCTTATTACACCTGCTCCTTACAGACTGAAGAAGTGTACTGCTATGAAAGTCTTTGACCACACTACCATTATTTGCACTACTGTATCGCAAATGTATAGTATTAGATATTTGCTAACTTTTTCTTTAGGAATGTGGCTATGCGGGGGGAGGGGGTGTCTTGTCGCATATATTTCGGACGGCACACTAAATTAAGGATTTCGACTCCCTCTCTCTTTAAATTATGAGCACTATTGGCCTTCCAGTAATTTTACTCTAAGGAGGTGCTAAAAACCTCAATACGCTAATTGACCCTTTACATAAACCGTCCGGACTGGATGCGGGTGGGCAGCCTACATCTGCCTGTAGTGCTGGATTCTGCCTGTATCCTGTTAATTTATTTTGCTAATCACTAGTATGTCAGCACAGTTTGCTTTATCCTGAGCTTTTATTTGATGGGTTAGAAATGTACATTAGCAGATAATATAAAACTTTGCGCAATACCCTTTCCCACCTTCCTCTCCCCAATACCCGTCCAAAAGCCTATACCCCGGTCAGCGGTGATGCGACCACGTCACTGGGCCCCTTTATTGTCTTTCCCGTGTTGCGCACCAAACCACACAAAAGTTATCTGCGCCCCATAAAATATTCAGAAGCGGAATTTCAGGTCTCTGCCTAACATCACTAGAGGGCGCCAAAATATAACACTAAATCTGCATAAGTTTCACGCTGCTAGCCTGGACCATAGATACAAAGATGTTGCACTACGATACATATTTAGTTTCTTTATGGGAATTCCCCTTTTCTGTGGGGCTGCAGGGGTGATGGCTTAGTCCACAGATTTTGGGCTGAGACTTGGCTCCTGTATACCTATAGAAACATGCTAGGTTACCAATGAAGCTCTGGTTCCAAAGCTCTTTTATTTCCGGTGTTATTTTAGTTTCTCAATTTGCACATTTTACTCTCGGTCTAGCAACAGTGGGGAATGGATGTTTCTTTGTGCAAAATGTTTATCTCACAGACAAGTGAGCCTAAAACCTGTATATAGCATATTTGTACTACCTATAATTAAAAGAAACTATATCTCTAATATGTTCCCACTCACATAACTGCTGTATGGTTGTAACTCATTTCAAGGTAGCAGTTGGCTCGGACACTTTTTGCTCGAACTAACTGCTACCCCCCTTACGGCCTCTCCCCCACCCGCCGTCCCCCCCGCCATATTTTTTTTTTTTTTTCTTTCTCTTTTCTCCTCTCCCCCCCCACATTCTTACTAACAAGGGCTCCAAAATAACAGCTAAACTATAATGCTATAGTCTGAGAGACACGCTTTGTGCACACACCATGCCTCCCCCAGTCCCTTACTGGATTTTAGATATTACAATTTGGGACGTCCTTACCTGGACCCCCTTAGGTGTCCACGTAACCTTCACTCAAGGGTAGCTCTTATTGAGTTATATACCCTCTTGCTACAAACTAGGAGAAATCCATTCTCTCCTCTCTTTATGTACTTTCTTCTCTTCTCTTCTCTTCTCACTCTTTTCTTCTTCTTTACCCTCTAGGGACGAGGAGTACCTCAAAAGACCTTCTCTTTAAACCACCATGACTCAGTCCCTCAAAATTGTATCGATCAATGCCCAAGGCCTTAACTCCCCTCTAAAAAGAACTAAAGCTTTTTAGCATTTCAAGCGAATGCACGCTGATATAATATGTATTCAAGAAACGCATTTTATCTCAGGGCATGAACCAAAATTTCTTTATAAGGACTATAAGCAAGTATTTTTTGCTAGCACCATGGTCAAGAAGCGTGGAGTACTGGTAGTGATTAAGAACGGTCTCAACTTTTCTACAACTAAAATTATAGCGGACCCAGAAGGTAGATATGTACTAGTAGTAGGCGTCCTACAGGACACCCCTATCACAATAGTCTCTTATTACGCCCCCAATTTGAAGCAAGCCCCCTTTATTTCGCACCTCTTGAGAGTCACAGCAGCACACTATAGAGGTTTGTTACTCTTGTGTGGCGACACTAATCATATTTTAAACCCCCTCTGGGATAAACAGCATTCTAGACCTTCCACCCCCCGACTATCCCTAAAACTAAACAAAGCGAAGCAATCCGTACTCTTTTTTCCTCCTACCACCTCGTAGATACCTGGCGTGAGCTTAACCCATTGAAAAGAAATTTTACTTTTTACTCTAATCCCCATGATTCCTTTTCCAGGATTGACCATTGCTGGGTTTTAGCAACTACATTACCCTTGGTTAAATCCGCAAGCATTAATCCTACCCCCTGGTCTGATCACGATATGAATGTTATAACGCTATTGTCCCTCACGCAAAGCCCTTCTGAATTCCGGTGGGTACTTAATAACTATCTTCTCACAGATAAAAATGTGGTACAGCAAGTAAAAGCTAACCTTAGCGAGTACTTTACCCTTAATGCAGATAGCGAGGGTCTTTCTGCTCTTACTGTCTGGGAAGCACATAAGGTGGTTATACGGGGAACCCTAATCCAAATAGCTTCCAGACGGAAAAAAGAAAGGCAACAAGCAATAGCTAAGCTAGAAAAAGATTACGCAACAAAGCACCACCTTTTTTCTACTAACCCTTCTGCAGAAACTAGGAGTGAGTTAAAGAAAGCGGAGGTTGCCCTTAACTTAAGCATGACGGAAATAGCAGAAAGGCAAATCTCCAATACTAAACTAAAATTTTATCTTAAAAATAATAAGCCCGACACGCTCTTAGCGAAACGCCTTCGGCAGCCAGACTCCTCTTTTAAACCCATCACTTTGCAGTTAGGACCGAATCAACTCACAACAAACCCCCTTAAAATTGTTGATGTATTTAAGCAAAATCTTGAAAAACTTTACAACTCTCCAGATATTTCGTCTGCAGAACAAATAGCTACCTACTTGTCAAGGGTACCTCTTCCAGCACTCCCACCCAGCTTGAGAGAGTCTATGGATAAAGAAGTATCGTTATCCGAAGTACAGCAGGCCATTAAGTCGCTAAAACTTAATAAACAACCGGGACCAGATGGCTTCCGGGCTTTATATTATAAGAAGTTCAGTGATATCCTCGCCCCTAGGTTGGTACCAGCCTTCAACAGTATACTTAAAGGAGCCCACTTCCATACTAACTCAATTACTGCCACTATCTCCATGATTCCCAAACCTGGTACGAATCAGACCATTTGGACCAACTATCGCCCAATCTCATTACTAAATATAGACATTAAAATATTAGCAAAGATTCTTGCCACTCGTCTCAATTCTGAAATTACTTCTCTCATAGATGAGGACCAGGTAGGCTTCATGCCCCAGAGACAAGCCGGAGATGGTGTGCGACGCCTTCTACACCTGATCCATCACGCGCACATTCAGCAACTCCCATCCATGCTCCTGTCGCTTGATATCTCAAAAGCATTTGACTCAGTGTCCTGGCCCTATCTCCTTGCCACATTGCAACATTGGGGCTTTGGCCCTAATCTAATCACTTGGATCAAATCACTCTACTCCTCCCCTAAAGCGGCGATAGTTTACAATGGATTTAAATCTCCCCCTTTCCCAATCTCTAGAGGCACGCGCCAAGGTTGCCCCCTATCCCCTTTGCTATTTGCACTCCTTATTGAGCCCCTGGCAATACAAATCCGCAATAACCCAGAAATACATGGTATACCATTGGGCAATAAGATACACAAGATAGGCTTATTTGCTGATGATTTAATAGTATGCATCTCACGCCCCACTAAATCAATCCTCACGCTACTGCATCTCTTAGATCAGTTCGGTAAAATGTCAGGGCTGAAAGTCAATCCCGCAAAATCCAAAGCGTTAAATATCACCCTACCAACAACATTAATGAATGCGCTTCAGGATACGTTCGAGTTTGAATGGGACCCTGATAAGCTTCCCTATTTAGGAATATTCCTCACTAAATCCTATGATTCCCTTTACCTACACAACTTCCCTCCATTGGTTCGAGAGTTGACAAAGCTACTGGAGTGCTGGAAGAGGTACTCGATATCTTGGCTAGGTAGGATTACAGCTATAAGGATGACCTTTCTTCCTAAACTCCTTTATGCCTTCAGATTATTACCTATACCTCTCCCATCTGGATTCATAGATTCCCTTCAACGGAAAATTAACAACTTTGTGTGGGGCTCTAGGAGACCAAGATTTAGCAAACAATATCTCTATCGTCTAAAACCAGACGGGGGAATGGGAGTACCCAACATTAATCATTACTACAAGGCAGCTCAATTAGCCCCTCTAACATACTGGTGCCTAAAGGACAAACATCCCTCTTGGGTAGATATAGAAAGGTACCATATTTCCCCTACTGCACTTAGTAACCTTCTTTGGCTCACTCCAGCATATCGCAACGATATCACCAACCCTATTATCAAACATTCTCTATCAATCTGGGATGGCTGTAAATATTCCGGTCGTCTAATGTCCCCACATAAGCCATTGCTCTCTTTCCTTGGCAACCCCTCATTCCCAGCTGCACTTAAATCTTCCAACCAATATAGATGGTGGGAACAAACTAACCTAACTACGATACAAAACCTAATTACAAACTCGGGAATTAAATCTTTTGCCTACTTATGCGAAAAAGATAATTTCCCCACTTCCGAGATCTTTCATTACATGCAGATATCACATTTTGTAAAACAACATACTGCAAATTTTGCTTCCCTTCTTAGTAGGACCTTCTTTGAACATATCTGTGCTACGGATCCATACTCTCCAGGGACTATTTCCTCTATCTATAAAGAATTAACACTTACTCACTCACAGCGAAAGCCAGATTATATAGCTAAATGGGAAAAGGAATTAGGTCTCCATATTGAACACACGGATATCACGGATATTTGGGCAAACATCCCCAGAATTGCCATAAATGCAGATCTAGTGGAAGTAAACTATAAAGTACTTTTCAGATGGTATTTGGTCCCACAGAGGGTAGCCAAATTTAACAAAGAACACTCAGGTGACTGCTTTAGAGGTTGTAGAGTCCCGGGCACATTTGCTCATATTTGGTGGAACTGTAGGAAAGCACGGAGACTATGGATGAGAGTATGCACCTGGGCATCCTCACTAATTAATGCCCCAGTCCCCAGGAATCCTCTTCATTGTCTTCTCGGGTGCCCATACTCTAACCTTTCCTCTACCCAAAACGCACTAATCAACTATATTTACACCGCTACATAGTTAAGAATTGCTGCAGCCTGGAACTCCCAAACTTTATCTTTTGACGCAGTTAAAAATAGGCTAGGAAACTGAGAGCACGACTAATGGACAATATGGGAAAATTCCATAAAATATGGGACCCGCTAATTAACTACCTGCTAAACCCTGACCAGAATTTGATGGTTCGTAGCCAATGAGATCTTCCCTTGCTTCCTATTTTCCTTGGGTATTACCTTCAGTGAATGCCTCTCCCTCTACTCCTCGTCCCTTTATTCCGTTCCTACCTAGTTCTTCTTTCTACTTCCCCTTCTGCTTTCTTGGACTCTATTCCAGCTTTCTAATCTTTATCTATCTTCCTCCTCTACTTTTCTATCTGTGTTTTCTATTACTAACTTCATTTACTTCTTTTTCTCTTGTAACTGAATAATACTTTGTAAAGTGCGGTTTTAGTAGCTACATATACAATTCTGTAACCAACTCACCTAGCTAATAGTTTGCACTTTTGTAACCAGACCTTTACGAATCAACCAGTACCGCACTATATATGGACATTAAGTCCATTCTTCAAATAATAACACTTCCGACTTCGCTGGAAGCCGGAATTTATAAGGGGGTACTGTGACGATATGGGATGGTTGCCGTCCGGCCATTTCTGGTTCAGTGAGTGGATGGTCGACCACCTCAACGAACACCCTGTTTCTGGAAGAGCTCGCCTATTTCATCTGCTATATATCGAATGCCTAATATTTGCTGGTTTTACATGAAGTTTAATTGTACATTACTTATTCCTTATAGATGTCAAAATATAATTTGGTCTGTTCTTAAATGGAAACTACTTTCTCACCTGTTTAACGCGTAGTCCGAACTGTTGAATAATTTGTATTAACCTCCCTGGCGTTCTATTAAGATCGCCAGGGAGGCTGCGGGAGGGTTTTTTTTAAATAAAAAATTTAAACTGAAAGTTGGCTGCATGAAAGCCCACTAGAGGGCGCTCCGGAGGCGTTCTTCCGATCGCCTCCGGCGCCCAGAATAAACAAGGAAGGCCGCAATGAGCAGCCTTCCTTGTTCTGCTTACATCATCGCCATAGCGACGAGCGGAGTGACGTCATGGACGTCAGCCGACGTCCTGACGTCAGCCGCCTCCGATCCAGCCCTTAGCGCTGGCCGAAACTTTTGTTCCGGCTGCGCAGGGCTCGGGCGGCTGGGGGGACCCTCTTTCGCCGCTGCTCGCGGCAGATCGCCGCAGAGCGGCGGCGATCAGGCAGCACACGCGGCTGGCAAAGTGCCGGCTGCCTGTGCTGCTTTTTATTTTGTAAAAATCTGCCCAGCAGGGCCTGAGCGGCGACCTCCGGCGGTGATGGACGGATATATTCGTCCATACCGCTGAGGAGGTTAAGACACAAGTTGTACGAATTGTTTATTTTGAAAATTCAATAAAAACATTTGAAACAAAAAAATAAATAAATAAATAATAATAATACAAACTGAATCACTCTATTACCAAGGAGGTCACTGATGCCATGAAAACGTAAAAAAATGGAAAGGATCCAGGCCCAGATGGTTTCTCTACTATGTACTACAATAAATGCTACCACTCTCTCACTCCATACCTCACACGATGCTTTAAGGCGCTTACACACGCCTGATCTATTCAAACGACAGATCATTAGACCCGCCCGCGATGATCTCTAGCTGGCTTAGGAATTAAATTATTGATATATTCCAGAAATTCAGGGAGGTTAGAATTTTTGAAGATGTGGTTTAAGGTGCATACACACGCCTGATCTATGCAAACGGCGGGTCATCAGACCCGCCCGCGGGGCGGCCGTCCTGGCGACAGTTTTCCCATGTGTACAGTCTGTCAGCAGGCTGATAAGGCTGGCTTTGACAGATCCACTGAGCGGATCAGTCAAAACCAGCCTTTTCAGCCCAATTTGCCTACTTAATGTTGATTATAACAGCAATTCTAGTAACACACCTGAATAATTTTCTTCCCAGTCTTGTGGCTAATGATCAGATGGGGTTCATACTGTCCCGGCAGACCTCTGACAACGTAAGGAGGAATGTTTTGCTCATTAATCATGCTAATTTAAAACATAGACCTCTCCCTGTACTTACAGTAGATATCGAGAAAGCTTTTGATACACTTGAATGGCCCTTTATGCTCCAATGCTTTAGGAATGCATGGATTCATAGTCCCTTTCTGAATGTAGTTAAGAATTTATATTCAACCCCATCAGCCACCCTTAACATTTCAGGAGCTCCCCCGCTGCCATCCCCATTTTCAGAGGCACACGCCAAGGATTAGTGATGATCGTAATCAGATAATTACGATTACGCACATTTTCACATATATTTTTGCAATTTTGCCTATACATAATTACAATTTGTACATTTAATTGATTTCTTACAGTCATTCGTAATTCTGCGTAAAATTTTGTGTTATTTTTGCGTAATTTCGTGCCGACTTTAGCAGTGAATAGCAAGCCCCCATACATGCTATTGACACCAAAATCGCTACGTATGTTAAGGAGAATAGTGGGTACAAGTAAACTGAGAAAATCGATTTAAAAAATGCAAAGAAAAAATGGTTTTTAAACTGAAAAATTACAATTTAAAAACCATTTTTCTTTTTCGATTTCCCCCTGAAATTTCACATTACGATTACAATGCATCATTGCAAATTTCGATATAGATTTTAAATATGCAAAATTTTGGCCCACCACTGCCAAGGATGCCCTTTGTCCCCACTCCCCAGTCTTATTTGCTCTCTCATTCAAACCTTTAGCTGAATGTATAAGACGCCAACCAGAAATTAAAGGTTTCCCCTTGGTTAACCTGGAGCCTAAGCTCTCCGTCTTCGCAGATGATGTTTTATTAACCCTTATGGACCCCTTTTCTTCTATTCCCCACTTGCTTTCGGTATTAGGTACATTTGGTGGTTTTGTCTGGTCTGGGAGTAAACACTGACAAGTCAGAAATAATGTTGTGCAATACACCTAAACTTCAGGGTCAAACCATTGCCAACAAATTCAACCTCCCATTTAGGGATCATTATGTTCAATATTTAGGCATCAAATTTACTAATGCGTACCAGTGTATAAGTGGAATTATACCCCACTTATAACTAAATCGAAACCAGATTTACTTTATTGGGATCCCCTCAATTTCTTGGTCTGGCAGGATCACTGCTGTCAAGATGACTTTGCTGCCTAGAATCACCTATTTTTTTTTAGTCTTGCCTCTAGCTGCTAAATCTTCAGACATTCGTCTCCTACAGAGGGCTATATTTAGACTTGTCTGAGCTAACAAATGCCCTCGTATTTCTGAGGTATGGATACCGAGGTGCCAGAAGGATAAAAAGATCTAAAACGTTTAAAAGTGAGGAGGTAGTGGTGGACTTACCTCCTCCGGGCAGACACAAGAAAATGCTGATCAATTTTCAGCAAAACAATTTGTTTACATACTCCAGTAGAATACAACGCGTTTCCTGGGAGTGACCCTGCTTCTTTAGGCAATAAGATGGAGCATATACAAAAACAGGTCTGGTACTATGCCATGCACCTCTGTCAAGTAGCACTTGTTAAGACATATTTTGATAGGCTATACAGATGGACCTGCATTGTTGTAATGAGTCAGTAATCATGATACATTTTCTACAGCTTGCCACATATGTTTGGTTTTAATAGGTTACCATTAAACAACAATATTACGATAAATAGAGCCACATGCTTACATGAAGTGTTTAAGCTACGCCATGTTTGCCAGTTTTAATGCTGAACATATGTTGTGAAATTAAACAGGATTGTTTCAGGAAAAGATTAACTATAAGTAGAACAAATTACATCAAACCTTGTCAGAACTAATTTATACATGTACATATTTTGGTATGAAATAAGGAAAATGATATGTTTAAATACTTCTAACATAAGGCAAGGCTGTTTAGATTTAGTAAGAATGGCAAGAATGACTAATGCTGTAATGCAGTGCTGACAATTCTATCACCAACTGGACTGAATGCAATAATCTTATAAAACGTTCTAAATACGTAATTGTGAAATAAGGGGCACAAAGATGGTCAGTTATATGGGGCCCCAGGTGATGCATTCCTCCTTCCCAGGTGACAGTAAGCCTGGTCATGCCCCAGTTGTCCACAGCCAAAGCAGGTATGCTGTGGAGGGTGTCGGGGAAACTGAAGTCATGGAGTACAGGGCAAAGGGGGTGTGGTAACTGCAGGATGGGTGGATGGGCTTGGCCCTGGAGAAGACTGTGTTCTGTGATCTAAAGCTGCACCCTCATCTAGTATGACTGGATACCTATCTTGTTCCTCTGAGTTCTGTGGTACTTCCACATAATGAATAGCCCTTGGGACCCCAGGTGATGCATTTTTCCTTCTCAGGGGACAGTTAGCCTGAAAGCGCCCCAGCTGTCCACAACCAAAGCAGTAACGCTGCAGAGGGTTTGGGGCAGATCGAGATTGTGGCATATAGGGCAAAGAAGGTGAGGTAACCACAGGATGGGTAGAGGGGGTTAGGGCTGAAGAAGTCTGTGTTCGGCGATGTGGGGGGCAGTACAGTTGGGCTCCCTAGGGAGGTGTGTTACCTGTTCTGGGCGCCTCTGCTGACATCTTTCTCCAGTGTGGCTTGATAGTCAGTGCCTCATCTACTAAGGCTGCAGCCTCATCCAGGGTACCTGGTTTCCTCTCTCGCACCCACTCACGGACTTCAGCTGGGCATTTGGAGAAGAATTGCTGCATTAGAAACACTTAAATAATCTGCTCTGCAGTGAAGGCTTGCTCTCCTTCCAGCCAATGGCGGGCGGCATGCTTGTGAAATCTTATGAGCAAAAATTTTAAAAGAGTTTTCCAGGTTGCAAGGGGTGCTCCGAAACTGGCTCCTGTGAGCATCAGGCGTTATAGAATAATAATCCAATTCTGCCTGCTTGATCGCCGCATAGTTGCGCTTTTCTCTTGGATCCAGCATGCGGTATGCTTCTGCAGCGCCCCCCTCCAGCAGCCCCACAATATGACAAGGCCAGTCCATAGAGGGAACATCCAGTAGTTCACACTGCAATTCAAAGTCCTGAAAGAACCCATCAACATCTCCCAATATTTCAACAAATGGTTTAAAGTCCTTGCGAGAGATTTTTGGGGTCTCTCTGCACGCTGATATGGACACAGTGGCTAGCTCATGGTTCCGAGTAGCCTCTAGCTCCTGTCTCTGTTGGGCCTTACGGATAGCAGCAATTTTCATTTCTAGCATTGCATCATCTCCTAGAATTGCCACCTCCTCCTCATACCATATGACCCACTTACTTTTTCCAGTCTGTGGAGGTGCCTCTGACCTGCTGGTCACTGGTGCTGCTGGGGTTGTCTCTGTAGCTTCACATCTCTGCTGTTCAGCTTTCTCCAGACTGGCCCTCAGCTGGCCCTTAGGGAGTCCTCTATAGCTCAGTCCCAGCTCTCTGGCGCGATCTTGTAAACTGGCGACTGTCCAGTTTTGGTATTCAGATGAGCAATTATCCTCCATCATGATCAAGGCTTCGTCTGCCAACTACTGTGCTCTGACCTCACCACTGCCAACCAGTTGTGACGGTTCCGAGACCACAGAGCCCAGAGACACAGTGTGTAGCGGCAGATTAAACAAAACCCGACTGGCGGGGCATTTATTGGTAACACAGTTCACACAAAAAGTTCACAATATTACTATATAATGCACAAGGGAGTGTCACAGATTCCCCCTACCAAGCAGTCACAATTCCCAGCTTCGCAGGCAAAACAACATAAGTCCCAAAGTTCCAGTAACTCCACCAATAGAAGGTGTCCAAGAGGTGCACAACAGATCCCAACAGTCCCAATAGATGCAGTTCTCATCAGTCCCAATATCCAGTAGACATCTGACAAGTCTACACGACCAGATGCAGGTGAGATACACCAGTCCACAGTCCAGGGCCTCAGGACACTAAGTTCAGCAAACCCTCTCTGGGTCCTAGACGCATGGGGAATTCTCCTGGCTCACAACAGATCCAGTGAGCTGCTCTCCCTTCCCCAGACACAATCCAACTCCTTTTCATGAGGTACAAACATGAAACCAGCTCTGCTCTCAGGTGCCTAGCTGTCTGCCACCTGCTGAGAGCCAGCCACTGAGCAGCCTAGATAGTGAATGGCTTTATGCTGATAAGGTGTATCTCTGATGTCTCCAGAGCTTGGGGGGAAGGTGAGTTTTCTATGGGACAACAAATACAGTACTGTACATTAGAGTCTGCAGTCCTAATCCAATCATCCATTGTCACAGACTGTTTGAACAAGCTCCCTTGCAGGTGCCAGTGGCCTGTTTGGCAGGGCATACACAGAGTCACATGTAGCAGCGGCTATGCAAGATTGAAGCTAAAGTTGGCACAGTACAACAGGCATTGAAATCAAGTTTGCCATGGGGGTACTTTGGATGCATTTGTGTTAGAGATGAGGTGAAGAGTTCCCTTAGGGTCAAAATTGGAGTTGGCTGGATTTAATTAGGTTGGTGGAACGGTTATCACAGCAGAGTTTGCTGCTCATTGCATGGCTGAAATGGTAAAAGGATTGTTATCACATGCTGATTTGTGTTTGACCTTAATCTTTGGGCACACCCCATTTCCTTTACTTTCTTTTTGGTGGCAGAGGAAAATAAGAATATATTCCAAACAAGGATTATGTTATTCACCCATCCTCTATAATAAATCCCCTTTGTCTCTGGGTCCCATCCCTGCACTTCCTGTGTGTGTGTGTGTCCCATGTCTTGCGCTACTGCGCATGTGCAGGGAGGGACGGAGAGACTGAGGAGAGCTGAGGGAGGACGGGGCCAGAAGGGGTGTGTAGCGGGCGGGTGCGCAGCGGGCCCGTGCATGCATGGTGACTGTGTAGCGGTCACGCGGGAGGATGAGAGAGAAGGAAGGGGAGAGGAGGAGAGGGGAGGAGAGGGAGGCAGGGTTTCCACACAGACCTAGAGCCAGCTTGTTTTGAGACGGGCTTAGGTCTACTAGTTTAATATAATTGCTTATGAATTTGTGAGGCTCCATTTAGGTTGAATGTGTGTGTATGTTTCAATGGGAGAGATTTTAGGATTTAATGATTGTGGTATGCACTTTACTATTGATTTTAGATATAATGGCTGCAATTCACTGCATTCAGCGATGCAGAAAACAAGTGATTTTTCAGAAAACATTGCTAAACGCCAATTCATTAAGGCTGTTTCCACACTGAAATGTGAAATTACCGACTAGTGAGGTAATTAACTGAGTAGTTTGGCAAACACCTCAAGAAATGTGAAGAAATGTCCATTCACAAAAATTAGAACAAGTACAAATACAGTGTTCTGTATTTAAGACCAGCTCTGATCTGTCAGTATTTAGCAACCAGCATGCAATAACATTGACAGACTAAAGCAGGGAGCCAATAGGAAGAGCCTACCCTTCCTGCTTCTCACCCCATTTGATCCGATGTACTGGCGAGTGAGACATGAGAACGCCATAGCAGGAGAAATAGACATACAAAGAGGCATTTTTGTATTCCTTTAGATGTGCAGATCTCTATATTGATATACAGAGAGGGACCTTTAGTGGCAGGCCTGCACATCTAAAGGGATGCAGGAGTCCTTGTACTTTGCAAAACTGACACGGGAACCGCTCACACAGAGAGAAGGATCATAACTGGCTGCCTGACCTACTATACAGATGGTGAGACAAACCAAGCAGGGCTTAGTGAGCTGAAGCAAAAATTTTGTTAAATTACCGAATTGGTAATTACCCGAAAGCTTAGCAAATTTTGGGGGGAAAAAAGACTGAAATAACGAATGCTGTATTTTTTTTCAGTTTAGCTGTTAATGAATTGAACACAATAAGTTTTTCTAATGGCACACTGTTAAGCTTTGTTGCAGCTGTTTTTCTTTAGGTGCAGCAGATGGCACTATCCCACTAAAAAGCAATCACCTGCTTGCTCTTTAATACCTGATAATGTCACTCATTGCCTGTGGTCTGTATTAATACTGATGCCAAGCAGCTGACACGTGGGGATTAACTAGTAGATGACTCCATAGTTGGATTCTATTCAGACTTTGGGGCTTCACTGGGTCTCAAAAGTGCCCATTTGTGAAAGAAGTCAGAACTGCAGTGCTAGGGTAATAAACTTGCCTACTGGGCAGCCTTACCCCCAGGTTAACAATGACCCACTAGGTGAAGCAAGTGAAGTGTGGTCCAGTGTTAGTCAAGGAGCAATGCTGCCAGAGTTCAATATAACTCTGAGGAAGTCTTTTTACATTTCAAAGGGGGTACAACTGTGTGACATCCTGTCAGCTTAAAGGGAACCTGAAACGAGGAAAATTATTTAAAATAAACACATGACGTAGCTGCAAATGAAGATTACATACTAACCTCACCATCAGTTCCTCTCAGAAGCTCACCATTTTCTTTTTACAGTGATCCTTTGCAGTTCTGACAATAATTTGTCAGAACTGAAATATACCAGTTGCTGTCAGTTATATATCAGCTGCTGTCAGTTACAACTGAACGTGCAAGGTAATGTCCATGGTACCCTATGGCTCAAGCGGGCATATTACATTTTAACAGTGTACTGACTAGGAAGCTGAGTGTTATGGGGTAATGGCCATTTTTTAAAATGGAGGACAGAGAATTCCACTGATCACAGTGGACAAACAGGACGTAGGAGAGGAGGAAGAAATTGATGAGTAGACTACACAGGAGGTAAGCATGAAGTGTTTATGTTTATTTTGACTTTTAATTTTCAATTCAGGTTCTCTTTAAGCCTACAGAATCATATATAAGTCTGTATGAGATTCAAAACTTGTTATTGTACGGTTCTCATACAGACTGTATAATACCTGAAGAAGAAACTTAACGTGAAAGCTTGCAATAAACCATGTACAGTTATTGGTTTGTTATCTACAATTTAATGACCCACTACAGGGTCACTTTAAGGTCTGTTCAGCATATTTAGCTTGAATCAGGCTTATTCAAAAGACCGATGAATAAACTAAGTATATGCAACAGCTGAAAGATGGCTGCTGATTGTTTGCCTCTCCTTTCCCATAGGTATAAATTTGTACTAAACATACAAAAAGCTTACCATAAATGCCCGACTGCTCACTGAAGTCTGTGACTAACATCAATCTGTATAATATTGTTTTTTGGTCTTTTGTTGAGGTCTCTGGTCATCTAAAACAACATCCAGAGCTCACTGAGGGGTTACTTACTAAGCTGCTTATATGAAGCAAATGACTGAAACAAAAATCTGTAATTTCCCTGGCATGGAGAGATAATTGCCTAAAGGGCATACATATACTACTTTTACGCTTTTAATGCCTGTCCAATCCTACAGTAAATATCTATTGTAACAGTTGGTCAGCTTCAATGCTATATTGATTAAGGAACATTTGCTCTCATATTAAAGGATTACCCGCATGCTAAAATAAATTCTGTAAAGATAACCAATTCACCACTCCCGTTGTCCATGCTCTATCCAATCATTTCTCCATTACAGCAACTTAATATATATTGATCACGGATCATAAAACCACTTAGGTCTAAGCATCAATGGTTGTAAAAAAAGGAGAAAAAAACTATTGTGTGCCATGATTTATTTTCTTAATTTCCTATTTAGGCTCATTAGGCCTCTACGAACATTGGGTTATGATAGATTTACCATGGCCCTGCATATAATCAGTCTATTATGGGCATTTGTGATTGATGGCAATAATATTATTATTATCATATTCAGGGACACACTGGGTTTCTGTCTTATGTTTAAAGTGTCATGTTATATGCATTTTAATAAGTATGAATTGCAGAAAATAAAATATAGCAGTCCTTGCTGCTGAAAATCGGAAGAAATATGAAAGTTATAGCAGAGAAAAGGTAATGTTTCCAAAACTATTCAGTCATTATACTCTACTGTGCTGCAAACACACTTAAATGTTGATAGCTTTAAAGTTCACCTACCATACTCCTCTAGTTTTATCACTAAGCAGCAAAAGTTGGGAAAAGGGATTGCTAGCTATTTACTCAGGCCCAGATTTAACTCACAGGAGCCTGTAGGCACAAATATCCTGGCACCTTAGACTTCGCCCTCCATAAACCTACAAACCCCCACCAAACTGCACCCAAGGGTGATTCTTATCCCATCTGTCACCTCTCCCCAGGGGCGTTTCTAGGGTCCTTGGAGATCGGGGGCACCTGTGGGCACCAGGCGGGGAGTTATATGCGGCGCTCGCAGTGCGCCGCGGCAAAAAATGGGCATGGCCATGCGGTGAGTGGGCGTGGCCATGGGTGGGGCCAAATGTACATGAACTTAGCAGCGGTGTAAGCTACAGATAACGGGCCTGCCCATCGAAATATTGGATGGAGCCCCCTGTCCTTTATTTGGATAATTTACAATCAGTATAGGCATAGATCAAAGATGTATACGCACATACAATTTTGATTGGTCAATTACTGACCCTCAATTTTACCACCCCCATGCAGTAAGTGGGCCAACAGACAATGAATTTTATGAACAGAGCTAAAATTGGCTAATCAAAATTGTATGTGTGTACCAGGCTTTACAGCTAATACTGTACATACTGAAAGTAGCAGGGATCAGCATACAATATAGCTGGTTTACAATCAGTAAAGGCACAGAGTAACACCTTACACTGTACACACTGGAGGTAAATCAGCACACAGTGCAGCAACTAGAGAACAGCGTATACTGTACATACTGTAGGCAGCAGAATTCAGCACACTGCAGCTAGCGTGCCAAAAATATGAGGATCACGTTGTGCGGCGTGCTTATCGGGCCGCACTGAAAAATGGGTGGGCCATAGACCAGAATATAGGTGTGGTAACGGCCGGGTGGAAACAAATTTACATGAACCTAGCAATGGTGGGACATTAGATTATGACAGCGGTGGCGAACCTTTTGGAGGCCGAGTGCCCAAACTGCAACCCAAAAGTCACTTATCTATCGCAAAGTGGCAACCGCAATTTAAACTAAATACTGTACAAACGTTTTAACTCATACATGAACATTGTGGAAAATCCAAGTTGAAAATAAACTGTGAAGATAAACAATTTCATCCATCCTACTCCTGAAAAATGTATTAAATTTTTTAGAACCTTCCAGTTTTATTTTATGTTTTAAAAAGCTAAAAAAGTAGGTTTAATGCTATTGTCTCATATGATAAGGATTCAGCTTTTCCCATAGTCTCGCAGTTAGCAATCATGTGACCCCCAACAAGACAAATTCAGCAATCATGAGGCCCCCAACAAATCATGAGGCCCCCAACAAGACAAATTCAGCAATCATGAGGCCTCCAACAAATCATGAGGCCCCCAACAAGAAATTCAGCAATCATGAGGCCCCCAACAAATCATGAGGCCCCCAACAAGACAAATTCAGCAATCTTGAGGCCCCCAACAAATCATAAGGCTCCCAACAAGACAAATTCAGCAGTCATGAGGCACATAAATAGACAGCATTTCACATAAATAGGCAGAATCCCCCCTTAATATGGTAGCCCCCACGTTAGGTAGTGAGTGACAGGGACCACCAGGTTAGCTAGTGAGTGACAGGCGCCTCCAGTTAGGTAGTGAGTGACAGGGACCCCGATAGTGAGTGCCAGGGAGCCCCTTCAGGTAGTGAGTGAGTGCCAGGGAGCCCCTTCAGGTAGTGAGTGAGTGCCAGGGAGCCCCTTCAGGCAGTGAGTGAGTGCCAGGGAGCCCCTTCAGGCAGTGAGTGAGTGCCAGGGAGCCCCTTTAGGCAGTGAGTGAGTGCCAGGGAGCCCCTTTAGGCAGTGAGTGAGTGCCAGGGAGCCCCTTCAGGCAGTGAGTGAGTGCCAGGGAGCCCCATCAGGCAGTAAGTGAGTGCCAGGGAGCCCCTTTAGGGAGTGAGTGAGTGACAGGGAGGACCTTTAGGGAGTGAGTGAGTGACAGGGAGGCCCTTTAGGGAGTGAATGAGTGAGTGACAGGGAGGCCCTTTAGGGAGTGCGTGAGTGACAGGAAGGGCCTTTAGGGAGTGAGTGAGTGAGTGAGTGAGTGAGTGACAGGGAGGTTCTTTAGGGAGTCAGTGAGTGCCAGGGAGCCCCTTTAGGGAGTGAGTGAGTGCCAGGGAGCCCCTTTAGGGAGTGAGTGAGTGCCAGGGAGCCCCTTTAGTGAGTGAGTGAGTGAGTGCCAGGGAGCCCCTTTAGGGAGTGAGTGAGTGCCAGGGAGCCCCTTTAGGGAGTGAGTGAGTGCCAGGGAGCCCCTTTAGGGAGTGAGTGAGTGCCAGGGGGAGCCCCTTTAGGGAGTGAGTGCCAGGGAGCCCCTTTAGGGAGTGAGTGAGTGCCAGGGAGCCCCTTTAGGGAGTGAGTGAGTGCCAGGGAGCCCCTTTAGGGAGTGAGTGAGTGCCAGGGAGCCCCTTTAGGGAGTGAGTGAGTGCCAGGGGGAGCCCCTTTAGGGAGTGAGTGCCAGGGAGCCCCTTTAGGGAGTGAGTGAGTGCCAGGGAGCCCCTTTAGGGAGTGAGTGAGTGCCAGGGGGAGCCCCTTTAGGGAGTGAGTGAGTGCCAGAGAGCCCCTTTAGGGCGTGAGTGAGTGCCAGGGGGAGCCCCTTTAGGGAGTGAGTGAGTGCCAGGGAGCCCCTTTAGGGAGTGAGTGCCAGGGAGCCCCTTTAGGGAGTGAGTGAGTGCCAGGGAGCCCCTTTAGGGAGTGAGTGAGTGCCAGGGGGAGCCCCTTTAGGGAGTGAGTGAGTGCCAGGGAGCCCCTTTAGGGAGTGAGTGAGTGCCAGGGAGCCCCTTTAGGGAGTGAGTGAGTGCCAGGGAGCCCCTTTAGGGAGTGAGTGAGTGCCAGGGAGCCCCTTTAGGGAGTGAGTGAGTGCCAGGGAGCCCCTTTAGGGAGTGAGTGAGTGCCAGGGGGAGCCCCTTTAGGGAGTGAGTGAGTGCCAGGGAGCCCCTTTAGGGAGTGAGTGAGTGCCAGGGAGCCCCTTTAGGGAGTGAGTGAGTGCCAGGGAGCCCCTTTAGGGAGTGAGTGAGTGCCAGGGAGCCCCCCCCCCGCCGCCGCCGCTCCCCCCACCCCCCTTACCTTGTAGCAGACCTCAGGATCAGCGGCAACCAGACCAGTAAGAGCGAGCGCTGGACGCACCCGCTCGATATGCGGAAGTGATGTCACTTCCGCATATCAGTGCGGGCGCTGGGTCCTAGAGCCCGCACGATTGGTCGCCGGCTCGCCGCCTGATCCTGAGGTCTGAGTGACGCGGCGGCGGTGGCTGGAGGGAGCCGCTGCCAGAGGGGGCCGGGCGGAGATCCGTGGCACCCCAGGATAGATTGGGGGCACGTGCCCCCCCAAAACAGGGCTAGCGACGCTCCTGCCTCTCCCTTACTTTCCTTGCCCGTCATAGGTAGCTATTGGTGCCTCTTAGTATTAGGTTGCCTGAAGTATCCTCAACATTAAGTAGCTAGAGGAGCCTCAGTATTAAGTAGCTAAAGATGTCCCTGACTTAAGGGAGATCTCTTTGGTGGAATACTCTCAGCAAGTAACCTCACATTTACACTCTCATCAGTAGTGGGTAGTGGGTGTCAGGACACCTTCTGAAAAAGGACACAGGGAACAAACCCGGGTAGCCCAATGGTGCAGTACGTCAATACAATTGGGTAATTGTAGGAAGTAAAAATCTACTCACAAAGGTGGGTTGCAGAGGGGCAACCGACCGCAGGAAGCAGGTGGAGACAATAAACCCGACTCCACTTGGGGAGGTCACCGAGGACCTGGATGTGGCCGCACTCCTTGGGTAAAAGAAAGGGGACAGGTGTCCACCGTGGAGTACACCATGCGTGGTCTGTCTCCACCTCTCAAACGGGAAACGTGTGGGTGTACAAAATGCACTAGACAATTGTAAAGAGGCGCCCCAATAGTAGATAAAAGCATCTAAAAACAGTTTAAAATTGACAAAAACTTGAGGTAGCTTACCTCAATGACGACAAATCTTTGTAATAAACAAAAGATTTATTTGTAGCACAGGCAACGCGTTTCGCGGGTCCAAGCCCACTTCCTTGGGCCAATACAAGTGCCAAGCTAAATGGAATATTTAGCCAAGGGAGCCTCCCTTTATTACTACAAAGATTTCATCATTGCTGGAGATTTTAACCAAGCAAATCTTAAGAAGGTATTTCCCAGATTTTATCAGCATGTGGACTGTAAAACCAGAGGAGAAAACACCTTGGATCATGTCTATACAAACATAAAAGGTGCCTATAAAATCACCCCACGCCCCCTACTGGGACAGTCTGACCATCTATCTTTGTTTCTTATTCCCGCATACAAAGCCATTATCAAAACTGCTAAACCAATTAGCAAGTCTGTTAAAGTCTGGCCTGAGACTACCGTCTCTCAGCTCCAAGATTGCTTTGAAAATACAGATTGGGATATTTTCTTTCATGAAACAGACCTGGAGACGAGTACTTCCTCTGTATTGGCATATGTTAATTTCTGTGTGGACACCATCACTGTCAAGAAAAGAATTACGGTTTACCCAAATCATAAACCATGGATAACAAAAGAACTCAAGGAACTTCTAAAGAATAGAAACAAAGCTTTTAAAATACAGGACAAAGAAGCATATTCTTCAGCCAAAGCAAGTCTAAAAAAAGGCATACGAAATGCAAAACTTAAATACAAACGAAGGATTGAGGAAAACTTTGAAAATGACTCAAACCAAAAGAGGATGTGACAAAGCATTCAACTATTCACAGATTACAAAAAGAAGAATAGCACTCAATATACACTGGACAATAACATCCTCAGCCTAGCAGAGGAACTTAACAACTTCTTTGCTAGATTTGAAAAAGACAACAATCGGCCTCCAGTCAACTTTGGGCCCACTACAGACTCACAGCCTTTAATCCTTCACATACATGAAGTGCAGAAAGCACTCACAAATATCAACACCAGGAAAGCTGCAGGTCCTGATGGTGTGCAAGGACGCGTGCTCCAGGCCTGTGCTGGTCAACTAGCGAAAGTTTTTACACAAATATTCAACCTCTCTGTTCTTGGGTGTAGTCCCATCATGCCTTAAATCTACAACCATTGTGCAAGTCCCAAAAAATCCTAGGATAACCTGTCTTAATGATTATTGACCAGTTGCTCTAATCCCTGTCATCGTCAAGTGCTTTGAACGACTGGTAGCCACACACATCTCCATCTCAGCAAATCTAGATCAACACCAGTTTGCTTACCGAACAAATAGATCGACTGAGGATGCCATCTGTGTAGCTCTCCATGCTGCCCTCTCACACCTGGAAAATGCAAACTCCTATGTTAGGATGCTCTTTGTTGACTACAGCTCAGCATTTAACACCATTGTACCTAGCCAGCTGACCAACAAACTCCATGCACTAGGTCTTGCTCCCTCCATATGTACTTGGTTATTGGACTTCCTTACTAATCGCCCTCAAACTGTCAGATTAGGAAAACAGACATCCTCCACCCTTACCCTAAGCACTGGCGTGCCACAGGGCTGTGTATTAAGCCCTCTCCTCTATGCACTTTTCACCCATGACTCCCAGCCTATCTATACCTCAAACATAATTGTTAAGTTTGCAGATGAGAAGACCAAAGAAATTATTCTGGACTTTAGGACCACTCACCTACCGCTAATGATCAATGCAGAGGCTGTGGAGAGAGTTTCCAGTTTCAAATTTTTGAGAGTCACCATCGCAGAGAACCTGTCCTGGGCTGACAATGCTTTAGCTCTAACTGGCAAAGCACAACAACGCCTCTACTTTCTGAGAAAACTAAGGAGTGCTAACCTCCCAGAGAAGCTGCTGGTTAATTTCTACAGATGCACTATAGAAAGCATTCTGACCAATTGCATGACGGCCTGGTACAACAGCTGCACGAAGGCTACTAGAGAAGCCCTGCAGCGAGTTGTTAAAACAGCAGAAGCCATTATTGGCACTGAACTACCATCACTGGAACTTTTGTATAATACTCGCAGCGTGAGAAGGGCCAAAAACATTATCAAGGACAACACTCACCCTGGAAATGCCGTTTGAGCTCCTTCTATCAGGTAAATATTTTAGATCAATCCGCACACACACAAACAGACTGAAAGACAGCTTTTTCCCATCCGCCATAAACTTGATGAACTCTGAATCCTCTCTGAAATAATTAACACTGTGTACAAATTATTTAAACATCTGTAATACCTGGCATACTTGTATAATTTCTTCTCTTCCTTGTTACTATCACTATGTTCCCTATATGCACCATGGGGTTGTCATGAAAAGTAATTTCGTTGTGTTACACAATGACAATAAAGTGAATTGAATTGAATTTGTCGTCATTGAGGTAAGCTACCTCAAGTCTTTGTCAATCCCTCCCACTCTGTGATGTCAGGACCTAGGTGTGGAAAATATTTAGTTCATTTATGTAATTATGAAGGTTTTGGGGTTTATTTTTATTGCTCTGTAAAACTGTAACCTTGTAAGACCAATCCCTTCAGGACATCAGGCAGGCGGTGTGCTCAGCTTGCATTGCCATTAATTCTTTTGGAGGGGGAGGAGATAATATAATTAGAGACTAGAGGTGATGGCAGAATGAGGGAGGAGTAGGCGCGTATATCTCCCTCTATGTACCACGAATGCTCTAGCCCCTGATGAGTCAAAGTGGCAGGAAGTGCAAGCATGGAATGCGGAAGTAACCAGAAGTAAAAATCATGGCGCACGTTGTCTGGAACCCAGCGGGACGGTGTAGATGAGAGAGCCAGCCAGTTGGCCCATGATCAGGGGTTGAGCCTGTTAAAACTCAACTCTTGTTTTGGATGACTAAGCTACTAAAATGCAGCCCTGTGTTGTAATCTATCACTTTGGTATAATCAGCGACAATAATATTTTGGCAAATCATGGGTGTCTAGAGGAAAAGTGAAAATTGCTATGGTTGGTAAGAGACACAGAAACTATAGTGGTTAACATTTATTACACAATACTTACATCAAATGAAAAGAGATAACATCATAAAGAGCGTTACTCCTTCAGGATTTAAAGTGCATCAGGTGCTAAGGGATACTGCAGCCCTAATCATGCGTGCGTGTACTATGTGAGTACCCCACTGTTAATATTTGCTAACCATGCTATAGGCTAGGATCAGTTTCTTAGGAGGAAGCCAATTAACCTCCCCAGTGTGTTTCTTGCTGTAGACAGTCCATTATTAAAGGTTCTTGTGCAAAGTCTAACCTTAAATATCCAATTTTTTTTTCTCGCACCAATACATGCCACAGGAGTCTTATAAGTAAACAGTGTATTCCTATGATTATGAATCTTTCTTTGTAATTCAAGCTCTCTTATTGACATTTGCCTTGAGTATTTTAACATGTAGTTTCTTCTGAATGTAATACCCTCTGGTGCCACAAGCAATACATGGTACTAAGGACACTGGCAGCCAATTCCAATTTACTTTACTTATTTATTTATTTATTTATTTATTTATTTTTTTTTTTGCTTTGCGCTCAGTAAATTAGGAGAGAAACAACAGCCAGATACTGAGAAACAATAAGGGACTACAAGTAAAATGAAAGCAACAGATAATCATTCCAAGGTGAAAAGGAAGAACTAGACAGTCCAATTAACCAGGAAAGTGTCCAGTGCGTTTCCCATTAACAACTATGCAAACACAAACTTTAAAGTGAATCTGAACCGCTGAAACACATTTATAAATCAATGCTAGGACAACAATGTCAGGATTTTAATCACATAAAGTAAAAGTAGCGGACATAATAATAATAATAAAAAAAAATAGTAATTAGGTGAGATCTATGGAGGCAACATGATTTAGCTTTCATGATTTCAGAGGGTCAAGGCTGTAAATAACCTGTATTATGTTTCGTAGCTGCACCCATCTCAATATGATTTCAAATATATATTAGTGCACATAAAAGAAAATGACTTGCTATGTTACCTTTATGGGGGACTGCAGAAAATAAGAATTAAGGGAAACACACACACGCACGCACAACACACACACACACACACACACACACACACACACACACACACACACACACACACACACACACACACACACACACACACACACACACACACACACACACCTCTGCAAGAAAAAACCTTGCAGCTATTTAAGTCTGAGTATGCAAAAACACTTGATGTTTTTCAAACACATTCTCAGTATTGGTCCAGAAGCAGCAAAAGATCAGTACAACAGCCATATGAATATAGGAGCCTAAAAATAGTATTATTTCAGCTAAATATAGGGGCAAAGTGATAGAATGGAAGGAGGCTGACATAATCAGGGGACATTCAGGCCCATTTGCAATTAACTTTTTCTCCTCAGTTTCCTCCTAGGAGATATTTTTTTTTTCTACTCTTTAAAATAACATCTAAGTACTATGGAATTGAAAAATACCAAAAGAAAGGCAAAAAAGCACTACCAAAATTATCTTCAGTATTTTAAATATCACCTAGGAGAAAACTCAGGAGAATAGGTTAATTGCATATGGATGTTAGTAGGTTAGTGGGGAAAACATTACTAGTCCCAATATGATTTATGTAAACACATACATTCAGATATTCTTCTGAAATAATCTTAACATAGTCTTAGGGCTTGTATACACATCCAACATGCACACAACCACACGATCAACACGACAAACAACACAATCTGAAAAAAATCACACGACCTGTATGCCCATACGCCTAGACGGCTAAACAACCAACACCATTAACATAATGAACATGCAAGAGGAATGACGGACTACACATTCAAAACCACTTCAAACAACTTGTACACACGCACCAACTGCATGATATCAGACCAACATAGATCCGACAGTTGGATCGGGCAAACCGCCTGTTATCAGTTGCTCGTCGAGTTGTTGGCATGCGTACACATGCCTGATTATCATCCAACAGACTCAAGTCAGATGATAATTAGGCTGCAGGTTGATACTTAGCTTTACATAAAACATGTCTTTTCAGTAGCTTATTGTAAATATTAAAGCGGATCCAAGATGAAAAACTAACTATAACAAGTAACTTGTCTATATATCTTATCTAAAGTTTAGATAGTTTACACAGCATATCTAGCTGCAAACAACTTTAATAGAATATGATTATTTCTTCCTGTGATACAATGACAGCAGCCATGTTGTTTGTAAACATTGCACAGAGGCAGGGTTATCTGTATCTTGAGCACTTAGCCTTTGAAAAACACCTAATCCCTCCTCCTCCCTCCTCCCCTCTGCCTCTGAAATCAATGGCTAGTAACACCTCCTCCTCCTCCTGCCCAGACTGAGCTCCCACGAGCCCTTGCTACTGCCAAGGCTCTCTGAAAACCTGTGGGCGTGGTTTATTTAGTTTATAGGGAATTAGCGTATTAAAACAAAAACAAAAAAGTATTTGGCTTGAGGAATGCCCTATAAACAATAGGAAAGGAACACAATTATGCAATGAGTAAAAATTCACCTCGGATCCACTTTAAGCAACAACAAAGAGTATTGGGTTGGCACACGGAAACTAACACGTGGAGAGCTTGGAGACTGTCAGCGTGCTTTGAACCAAGGCAATATATTGCAGCAACAAGAAGAAACGAAAATGTTGATTTATTGCTGATGCACTTGCTTCAATTCTTGTAAAAAAAAGTTCATCTTGTGTAATACAAATAACATACAAGATAATACTTATTGTGTGCAAGGTGGAGGGGATGTGGGAGGAGCAGAGGGTACCGTCTGGTGCAAGGCCATGCACCAGACGGCACCCACTGCTCATTTCACATCCCCCCCACCTTGCACACAATAAGTATTATCTGGAATGTCTATTAAGCATACAGTCTAGCCAATAATCTGCGAGAGGCCTTAGTAAATCTATACCAGGTGAGCATCAGGTGAGGGATGGACAAAAAGTACCTCTAGTCTATAGGCAGCTTCACAGTAGAACCTATGCAGAGAGTAAAGATAATACTTGCAATTCTCTGGAGAAGCCGCACGTGTAGACTAGATACCACTTACTTAAACTCTTAACAAAAAAAGTAGAAAAAAAGTGAACATACCCGGAACACCTTTAATTGTTAATATGATGAAATCAAATTCTTTTCATATCCAGAATCAGTATTAAGAACATGAACATATTACCTAAGGTAGATCTGCTATCAGCTGAATATTAAAAAAGTGACACATAGTACCGTACGTAAGCTACAACATCACTAAAGTACAAGTTAAACACAATTTTAAACTGTGTGTACCAGTTAGGGTTATTTAACCACTTCAGGACCTCCACATTAAGGTAAGATTGTCCCTTACTAACACCAAAATTGTCTTGCGACACTCACATTGGGGTGCATCCTACTACCCAGTATCTTTTCAAACAGCTTGCACTGATACGCATTCAAATTGCCAGGGTAAGCAGGACACAAGCTAGTCCAAGGTCTTCAAGTCTAACTCCAGGCCAGGTACAAATTTCCCTCACAGATACTGAGATCTGAAAACTGGCACCAAAAGCTGGCTGTGACTTTAATATTAGGTCAGGGCATTGCAATGGCTATGTAGCTTCTACTCTTTCCTAACATCCCATTCCTAACAACATGTCCCCCCTTTGTTTGAGTGTTCTCTAGATCCTCTGGTTGCCTTCCACAACTCAAACATTTTGGTAAGCCAGAATGTTTGCCCTTAAAAAACTTACCCTTGTGTTTAGTAACAACAGTAAGTAAAAAAAAATCCTTTGTGAGATACAATGAAATATGTCACAGGGTACTATTAGTCTTAAAGAGACACTGAAGTGAAAAAAAAAATATGATATTATGATTTGTATGTGTAGCACAGCTAAGAAATAAAACATTAAGATCAGATACATCAGTCTAATTGTTTCCAGTACAGGAAGAGTTGAGAAACTCCAGTTGTTATCTCTATGCAAACAAGCCATTAAGCTCTCCGACTAAGTTAGTCGTGGAGAGGGCTGTTATCTGACTTTTATTATCTCAACTGTAAGTGAACTGTTTACTTTTTATCTGCTGAAGAAGAGGTCATTACTTCACAGACTGCTCTGAAAGAATCATTTTGAATGCTGAGTGTTGTGTAATCTGCACATATTATAGAGTAATGCAATGTTAGAAAAAACACTATATACCTGAAAATAAAAGTATGAGAATATTTTCTTTGCTGCTAATCTTCTAGTAATTATTCATAGTACACAACCAATTCATTATATCATATTTTTTTTTTCACTTCAGTGTCTCTTTAATGTAATATCTTTCAGTTCAATAGGTTTGGAATTTCAGTTATAGACTGCAGATGGATGTAAGGGATTGGTAAGAAAGTTTTCATAGAACAGGAAGATCATGCCCACAAATGGCCTTGACACCTACTGCTGTGCTTAGAGGGGAGACGGTTTAGATTTCTTCTGTCTTCTTGTCTCCGTGTTTGAGAGAAGGAGCCTTCTAAGAAAGTTGCTCTACAAAGAAGCTGGCACCGAGGGTTTGGCCAAAATTACAGCTGTGCTAGTGTGACACTAGCATAACCCTTCCTTTCTGCACAGGCTGTGGTCTGCAACAATTCTCAGAGAGAGAAAGAGAGAGAGCAGCCACATTTGAGCCAAATCCAGTGACCAGGTAAGGTCAGAAGTCTACAAATATAGCTCTCTTCCCCCAAGTTAGCTCATGTCTGTAGTCAGGGGCACTCACTGTAGAGGGCAGTTTGAAAAATTGTCTCTGGCAGACTTTGTGTGGAATCATTACTTGTAGCAGGTCACTACTTGACCAGATTTCTATATATGTAGGCTACCAGGGATCTCCTTAAAATAAACAAATCTTCACCTATTACATTAGATGTGTTGACTAGTAAAAGAGCTGTGGTGTAGAGCATAGCAATTTCCCTTTGCAACACTGGGATCCTAGTTTGATTCTGTGTCAAGACACTTATTGCAGAGAGTATGTATGTTCTCCCTGTGTTTGTGTGGGTTTCCTCCAAGCACTTTGATTTCCTCCAACATCTCAAAATATACAGGTAAGTTAACTGCTCCCCACAAATTGGCCTTAGACTATGACACAAACATATGACTATACTAGGGGACCATTAATATTTTGGGGGCCTAAAAGAACCCAAAAGTCCCCATAATGAAATGGCTATGCTAAATACTTTTTTACCTTCCAGAATTAGTCAGCACCACATGGCATGGGCAACAAGGTACCCCAGAACACAATACTTTAGTTCAGTGAATACATATGCAAATCATTCCTGTACTCTTTGGAAAAAAAGAGGCATGCATCCAAAGCTGCTGGTATAGAGCACATTATAGCCTATGAATTTTACAGAGCCAAATAGTGCCGCTTTCTAACAGCTGTTTCAGACTATGCTGGTCTTCATCGGTGCAAGATGTATACTGATTTGACACACTCTCACCCTGGATGCAATTTCTAGGCTTCCTAATCTTGAAGTAGAGAGTGTATAAGCGGCTATGCAGATGGATGAGACCAGCGGTAAGTGATCGTGGTTGGAATGGAAAGGGAGATGAGTTGCTTATACGAGGCTTCCTGCTGTGCTTAATCTGCCAAGAGGGGGGAGCACGGAGGGAGGCCCCAAAGAGAGGGAAGGAGGGAGAAGTCAGGCTCCCCCCCACGCGGCTGAGTCACAGTGATGCCGCGGTTCCCTCCTTCATCACTGCGCCCCCCTCCCTCATAGTGCTTATGGACAGGACTTGAAAGATAGTGGATTTGTAGAATACTACCCAGTCAAGTCATAGAAAAGAAACAGATCCTCTAGGGTTTTGTAATGACCCACTTTAGTATTCTTGTCTCCAGTAATTGGGTGGTAAGCATTCTAGGGCTAATTTGGATGACTGCAAGCTAAAACCAACTATGCTAGAATGTGCACACCATTTCCAGGTGAATTCCAGAGTCCGATCCACTGAGGGCTCTTTTATATGGGCAGCTGGAGGCTGGGAATTTACTGCCTGTCTGCCACTCTCTTGTGCTGAACGGGTGCTTGTTAGAGCTCAGTATTGGTGGTGCATGGTTGCCCTCTCTCCATGGAGTTACATCTGAGCGCAGCTGCAGCCATGTTCAGATGCAACATGTCACGGTTCTCTGCTGCCAGGCAGGTAATCCCACCACATGTCAAGCACTGACACAGGTGGTGCCACAACCATTTTCATTGCACCCAAATGACATTTGTGGGTGGCAGAGGGGACACTGAACTGTCTACACCATGTGCTGCTCATGTAAGTGTTCTTCTTTCAAATCAGCAAATAAAAAAGTAGTCTATGAGAACAAGTGAGCTTCAACACCTTGAGCAAGGCCACCATTCTAACCCACTTAACCACACTGCTGCCCAGAATTATTTATTGATTGAAAACCACCCAGTAAATAATAGCCTATACAACATGTTTTTGCAGGCAGAGCTTAACTGCTTCACATGACGCAATTTTGAGGGAAAACACACACAAAAAAACCTTTACAGAACTCAAATATGAAATGAGCTCATGAGCTACAGTAAGCAAGATGGCGAAAGAAGCTGGTTTCTGAGGAGTTAAACCTGCTTCAGCACCCGGAGCTGATGGCTGCTTTAAACAAATGATACTAATCTGCCATCAGTATACAGCTGGGAAGTGCTATTTTTCCCCAGCCAGGAGTCCTTGTATTATACTGTTCCAGGAATTTGAGGTGGCATGACAGACTCCAATTACAATGATTATAGAGAGTTTAACAAAACAAGAATATGTAGGAAGTGTTTGGCTAACTGTATTTCTCCACCTTTTATTTTGCAGAGAAATAGTCTATTTTGAAATTGACATCTTCCTAGAAAAAAAAAATGAAAAGAAACACTTCATGGAGGGGAAAATGTTTCTCCAGCGACATGCAGAAAAAAATGTTTTCTGAATGGAAACTGCATTCCGCAGAGCTGGAATTTGCTTTTAGATAAGAAAGGATATATTTTTTACTTGGTGTGAACTGACAAGAGTGCAGACTCCACAGAAATCTGCCCGCTAAAAATATTGCATATTACAAACTTGCATAAGAATGCTAGAGGATATACTGTAGACGTTAAAAAGAATGCAATATAAACCAATAGAGATGAATGCTGACAAGACTGAGGTCCTGTTTGTCCAAAGCCAACACTCGCCATCAAAACAGCTCTATCCTAAAGGAACACCAATCAGATTTGGGAATTCAGACATAAACAGCTCCAACCTTGTGTGCAGCCTTGGAGTACTAATCAATGGGGAATTGAGTTTCAGAAACCAAATTTCATCTGTAGTTAAATCTTCCTTCTTTCATCTGAAGAACATTGCAAAGATTAAACATCTGATTCCCACAGAGGATCTTCCAACTCTAGTCCACGCCTTCATCACATCACGGCTGGACTACTGCAATGCCCTTTATGCTGGCCTCCCTAAAAAGGACCTGCGTCGCCTGCAATTAGTGCAGAATGCTGCTGCCAGATTGCTAACAAACCAGCCTCGTCACTGTCACATTACACCGATCCTTCGCTCACTGCACTGGCTACCAGTAGAATGGAGAATACTCTTCAAGATTGGACTGCTGACATTCAAATCCCTGCACAATCTGGGCCCTGGATACATGAAGGACCTGCTGAAGCTGCACCACACCTCTCACAACCTCAGATCAGCAAGTTCTATAAACTTGGTCACTCCCAGAGTGCACCTCAAAAAATCTGGAGATAGAGCCTTCTGTCATGCTGCCCCTACTCTTTGGAACTCCCTGCCACACCCAGTAAAGACAGCACAATCCCTGGAGCTATTCAAATCCAGACTGAAAAGCCACCTGTTTAGCCTGGCATTTCCAGACTTATAAAATTCTTCCTCTGTACCACGATGGTCGGAGCAATGCTTATGCACTTTGAGTCCCATGGGAGAAAAGCACTTTACAAATGTTATTTGTTGTTGTTATTTGTTGTTGTTGTGCGCCTTTATCCACTTCACATACAGACCGTGTTTTCCCCTTTTTGATGTTTTAGCTATGTCCCTATTTAATCAGCAATAACTTTATCCCTACTCACAACACCTAAATGATGCAGAATACCTGTGACCCGGCTTGATGACATCATCAAGCAAGGACCTGGATATTCAGCATCCACAGGACTGAGGGCAGAGCTGTGCATGGAGGCTCCGGCTGCAGGATGGTCAATGGAAACAGGCGAGGTGAGACAGGCTTCTTGTAGCTGCTTTCTTTCAGCAATCTAGGCATTGAGGGGGAGAGATGGACGATCACTGCAATTGGCTACAGCAGTGATCGTTCATCTATGGTTGAGTCTCTCACTTGCTATAAGGGAACCTCTGAAAGTGCTGTGGACGCACATGGGAGTGTGCCCGATCATGCACAGCTGTGCTACAAGGGGAAAATCATATATTATCTACGTCCTCGTGGTTTGGATGAAGTCACAGAGGATGTAGATATACTATAGCAGTGGAAAAAGTGGTTAAAGGAACTGTGTGCAGTCATTCGTATTCCTAAACAGGAAAATAGGTACAGCTTCACTTTGAGCTCATTTTTTACCTGCTCTTTTGTGAAAATAAAAATCCTGCTCAGCTGCACTGTGGCTTTAATTGCAAATCCCCTGGTCACAGGAATTGACTGTACAACTATGGATAAATATGGATAAATGAAACATTTGTTTTTAGTGTTCTATATGTTCCTTTTTAAAATGCATTTTTTTTTTACCGATGTAGTTTATCATAGTAAATGTAACAAGTAAATATTGGCACTTAGATCCTGCTGAAAATGAGAAAGTCCTGGATCAGTGAAGCTTTCCTGTCCCCTCCTCTGTAGCTCTCCCTTCCAAACTCCATTCCTAATATGTCTTACTAACAGTATTTCCTTTATTAGGTAAAAGTCTTATTATTATTATGATCCTTTACAGTTCATAAAACTATGTTCCTTGGCTGGTTGTTCAAACTAGCTGTTTTTTATAGCACTGTATTATACTGACTGTTGTTTGCAAAAACATCTCTCTCACAGCTGAACTGTATTTATTTCTCCTCATTTCATTTGCTATGAGGCAACATTTTACACACTTTACTATAAGCAATACTACTGTTTGCAGAAGCCTCTCTCTCACAAGCTGCTGGAGTGTATTTATTATTCCTTCTTACTTGCTATGGGGCAACATTTCACATACTTTACTGTGAATAAACCTACTGTTTCCAAACACCTCTCGCTTACCTCTATTTCAAAACAGCTTTTCTAACTTTATAATACATGGTTTACCATGTGAAAATGTATCATTCTCAAAAGCCTCTCTCTCATCAGTCGTATAAAAAATGGTACCTTTTACAATTGTCTTTAAAATGATGTGAACACTATACTGCTGTTACTTATTTAACTGTTGTTGTTGTTGTTGCTGCTGCTTCCACAACTGCTGTGTAGTGATGGCCAAGCATTAACATTTTGGAGGATTCCCATTGGTATTTTAATAAACCAATGAGGAGCCTTGAAGGGCTATTTGAAGATGCTTTTGCTCTCTGCTATACTGCGTATAGGTGAGAGCTCCATCTGGACACTGCACCGCCAGATCCCACTGTCCTCCCTGCCCCCCACTCCTACCGCGGGGGTGCACTAGGTGCCAGCATTGGTGGGTGTGATAGGTGTGGGGGGCAGGGAGGAAGGCGGGATCCAGTGGTTTAGAGTCAGGAGGGACATGGCTCTCAGCTATACTTTGCTGTGCAGGGGAGCGGTGTGTGTGGTGGCGGCTGGCGTAAATTTTCAATCAATGTATCAAAAGCATATTGGCATGGGACTTTTCTGAGGATGTTTGCGTTGAACTTTTTTTAAAGGTAAGTATTCATAGATCATTAAGAACATTAAAGTGCTTTTTTGTGGTTGTGTTTTTATTTCAATTTAACCCTTTGTGGAAGAGTTAACTCTTGCTTCTGATGAAGCAGGTCATAACCTGCAAAATGGCTGTCAGGCCTACACGTTGCAATTTTTGTCGAGAATGTTGGGGATGCAATAAAGGGGACTATTGATTGGCTCTTTCTGGAGTTGGTGCCCGGATTCTTTGATACTCCTTTCACACACCAATTCCAAAGAGAAGCCATGTCAATTTTATGTAAAACATGCTTCATCGAGCTGAAAAACTAAAGAAATGATAACCTTTTGCAATTCCTCAGCCACATGCAAGTGTTTTGGCTTCTGTTTACTTTTCAGGAGAGTTGCTGTTGCATTTGACTGCTGTTTGTCTCATTTGCCTAAATAAAAGCACATATTAATTAACCCTTGTATGGAAAACACATTTGTAACGATTGTGGAACTTTCCCCGTGATCAGCGCACAACGTGTGCGCTGACACGGCGGAAATCCTCCACAAGCGTATAATTTGCAGGAACCCAGCAAAAGGTGCTACGCACCCGTAGAGGGAAAATTCCTGTCGGCAGATGGCGCTGGGGAGTGCAGAGGAACCAATCCTCTGTACCTCCACAAATGCCAGACAGGAATTGTACAAAACGCAGAACGCAATCGCAAGAGGGGCGATTGCGAATGAGAATGAGCAAAGGGACAGGTTGTATGTGTGTGTGCCAATCCCGTCGCCACCCCGCAACCGCACACACACACAACAGCAGATATGAAATAGGAACGCGATCGCGAGAGGTGCGATCGCCAGACAAGACACAAGGCAGAACAGAAGAGAATACGAGGGTAGCAAAGGCACAGCAAATACAATAAGGAGATACGGAAAATAACAACCGCTAGCTAACCGCGAACACCGCACTCATTCGCAACAGTGCACGCGGTTATGCGCGATCTCCACGTGATAAGCACAATAGAGACAAGCACGCCTAACTAACCATAAACAGACAAACATGAAACAGGGGACGCGAGCGCTTGCTTAACGGTTACCTCACCGAGCCTGTAGCAAGCGCAGCGGACAAGACAGACACACGAAAAACAAGAACTAGGCAGGAAGGATCCACCGCTCTTCCGCCAGAGCAAGTGTGATCCAAGCAGGAACACAGATCAGAAAGATCCACAGCCGCTAACGCTAGCGGCTAGTGCGATCTCAGCAAGACAGAACGATTCGCTATCAACCGCCGCTGGTGACAGCGCAATCGCGACCGACAAGACAGAACAGAAGGATCCCCAGCGCTCGCACAAAGTAGCTAGCGCGATCCCAGGAGACAGAACAGAAGGATCCCCAGCGCTCGCACAAAGTAGCTAGCGCGATCCCAGGAGACAGAACAGAAGGATCCCCAGCGCTAGCACAAAGTAGCTAGCGCGATCCCAGAAGACAGAACAGAAGAGATAGCTGGTAGCAACCGCTGCACCAGCTATACTCCAAGAACATAGATCAGAACCATTTCCTGTCAACCACCATAGGGACAGGACAATGGCAAACAGGCAAGACAAGACAGAACAGGCAATACAGATAATACAATCCTAACAGCACTAGGGAAATCTGCCTAGCGCAGACTTAGGAATTACTCTAAGCTGATGTTCAAACAGAGAGCAAGGCTGACACCCCACCAGGAGTGTTACATAGGACGAAATCCTTATGAACAGCCAAGCATTGTGGGAAAGACATAGTACTTATAGTACACGCCTCCAATGAATGTGGCCAGGCAATTTGCATAACAACGTATGCAAATTCCTCTGCAAGCACAAGCTGCAAAACTGACAGAAGCTGTTCTTTCCAGAGTCCTGCAGCATGCAAACCTACACAATGGTCAAAAGGCTGGCTGCCTGCACAGGCAGCTGAGCAAATCATCACAACATTAAATTGAATCTTGGATAAGTTATCTGTAGGGTTAGTACTATATGTATCTATGTTTATCTCATCATGTCACATTAGTTCGGGTATGCTTTAATACTTAAGCAATTACTCCTTTTAGAAAAAAAAATATCTGCAGATGGTGTCTTTGTGAAAATGTATTATATAAGTAAAGCACTGCCTAAAAGGGTCTTGCTTTTCAAAAACAAAAGTCCTCTTTTGCGGGGCTGCTAATGTTTTCCTACCCATTTCTCACTTATGTGTGGCTTCTCATAAGACATAGTCCGCAATGGGTTGTAGCAAAAATTAATTTTGCCCTTGTTGGTGTATTGCTGCTGTTTATACAGTTCTGATTCGATATTCTCTTCCAGCTGCTGCTAATGTCTTATATTATTATATTACTATATATATATATATATATATATATATATATATATATATATATATATATATATTAGTTATATTACTAATGTATTGCCTTCAATAGATCTATGACTGTAGGCATCAAGTAAATCAGGTACTACAAGAGCTAGTGCACAATTAGCGCTCGGAGCGCCGCTAGCCCGTGATCGCGTTCGGCTCGCGATCACAATTTTTACAAAAAGTCTTGCGATTCTTGCGCACTTTGCTCTTGTGATTCCTGTTCAATAGAACGGGAATCACAGAGCAATCACCCCCAAAATTCTGCATGCAGTGCGTTTGCGATTGATTGAAATCGCAACTGCTGCAGTGTAAATGTATCCATAGGGATACATTGTAGCAGCGCTTTGCTGATCGCTGGCGATCAACAAAGCGCTCAAGAATCGCCCCAATGTGGACCAGCCTTACAATTCCACATGTTTAGGATCTTTTTTTTAAATTAAATTTAAAAAAAATACAGCTTGATTTGTTTTTAGTAGAAACATTAAAATGAGCACTGTGACTATGATTGACCCTGCAAATATAAGTTCAAAGCATTACCCTATTGAACAAGAAAATCCTAACAATTTATTATCAAGAGTGCTTGCTAACTATTTCCTTTCTAATGAGAAGTCAAATGCTTGCTGTTTTTTTTTTTTGTGTGTGAATTAAATAAGAAAAAAAAAAATCACTCTAAGGCACAATGCAATCAACTTACTTAAAGTTTAATTAATAAAGGTAAAACTTTTTGTTGGTTAAAACCTTCATTATGCCCATCAGTAGGCACATTTTTTTTTCAACTGCCCATGTAAAAGAACCTAACTGGCAGAAATGCCACAGAGGCGGTAGGTTGGTGCTTTCCTAACCCCAGTACTCGATCTTCCTTCACTATATATGCACATACATATGACACACTCCTAATTCATATATATCTGCACATACCTTATTTTTACTGGGAACTATTTGGGGGAGGGGGGTGTTATGTAAGTAAAAAATTCGGGGGGGAGGGGAGTATCATCTGTTGCTATAGCAACTGCAGATCACAGAATGTTTAATTAAGCATACATATTTGCCTGGCATTTTCTACTATGTTTTATCTATCCTAATTTACATCTTGTAATTTTTGTATCGGCTTTAGGCTCCCTGCACACTGCAAATCCGTTTTCCGATTCCGATTCCGATTCCGTTTCCGATTCCGATTCCGATTCCGTTTCCGATTTTCCTTGAATACATTCAACAGAAAAACGGATCAAAAAACGCAGCATGCAGTTAAGATTAAAAATCTGAATCGGAATCGGATGTAAAAACAGATTAAAAATCTGAATCTGAATCTGATTTGCTTGCAGTGTGCAAGAGGCCTTAATGAGCACAATGTGTGGTGGTTTTGTGCACTGTATCTCAGTGTTAATGTTCCTTTTAGTGGTGCTGTCTATCCATGGAAGCATTCAGCTGTCAAGAGTAAAACAATAGATGTACTCTGGCTTGTGAGGTGTTTTTTTTCCAGGAATGCATGTCATCTTCTGACTGTTACATGCATCATGTTGCTGTAGTGGGATCCAGATAGATCATATGGGGACAGCGGCTGCTTCTACCTATTCACTGTCCATATTTTATCCCTATGCTCTCATGTCATTGGAGTTCTTGTGTGTAGCATCTTTGTTAGAAATGGTCAATGAAATGTAAAAGTTGATGCAAATGTTTAAGATAATTTCATGCAGATTAATGCAAATAAAAATCAAATCAAGAAAATGCTGGCACCCTATTATTTGATTAGTCCATTTTCAAGCGGCATACATTAGCACAGAGTAGACATAATATTTACATTAACTCAGAATTATTTGCATATTTTTGATTATCCCTAATGAATTTCTGTCTTCCCTAAAATCCATCCTATAGCCTTTCCATCAAGATGTCTAAAATATACACACTAAACTGGTCTGTGTGTCTACATGCTTGAACTGCTGAGACCTTTAGGCCTTGTTTCCATCTGTCCGCTTCTATCCGCTTTTTATCAGCACATCAATGTTACAGATTGATACATGTTGCTGAAAAGCGGACAGAAGCGCATAGATGGAAACGAGGCCTTAGTCATTGATAGTACAAACAAGGTCATTTTAAGTAGAATGGGAGTACTTGGTAATTTGAGGACCAGCTGTTGCTGATAGTTTGAATATCAGCATGTAATATTACCAATATTCTACTATTGCCTTCCTTTACATTTACGACTTTACCTCCCCTAACCTATGCCTAAGGGTAACCCCTTCTACCTATGCTTACACTAACACCCCCCCCCCCCACCTACACCTAACACAAACCTCCCTACCACATACACCTAACACTTACTAGTATAGCTGAGCACCGCACCACGGCTGATCTGATGAATGGCTATATGAATCTGGAGTCTGTGGTGATCGGAACAATCTCTGCCCTTCCACATTCAAAAATTTAGCTAGACAGGAAGACATCCAATTCACTTAAACACCATTTAATTTTACCAGATTGTAATCTCAGGCCCGGCTTCTAGAGATGAAGATAGCAGCAAAAAGAAAAGAACAAAAACAAAAACACTAAAACAACTACCTGATGTCTTTGAGAAAATATTGATTTAGGCATGTTTGTACCAGTTTGAGTAGCAGTTGAATGATGGAACAGGATTGGTTCTACAATAAAACTTTGCGAGGAGAAACTTTTTTAATGGGAATTTAATGTAGATTTACCTTCATACGGTCATGGATTACTAAGTAGAGCATTTGTAAAAAATGTAAGATGCTGATGTATTTTTATTTTACTATTAACTCTTTGTGGCAATAGATAAGGGTTGTGCTCCCTTGGGCTCAATTCCCCAGAGAGGTGCTGATATCTGACTGGGGGCCCTTATTTAAAAAAAATCACTCCTATATTCCAGCATGATTTACCCCATTTTATTATTTCCTTCTTGTTGGGTGAGCATAGAGATGGTGAAGTGGTTCTTGTCCCTCAGGATTAGGACAAGGCTATTTTGCAAGGGAGAGGCTTTGTACTTCATGTTTCAAGCTATGTAATCTGCTGCAACTTGTTAAGGGGAGAAGAGAAAGGGGGCACATGTCCATTATTCTCCTTTTCCACCAAGTCTGCAAGGGTCAGGTTTAAATTTCAAGAAAAGCTGCACACTGTGTTGAATGTTTTGAATGAAACCCAGCATTTCTTCTTTGCTCTAAAAGATAATTTTTTACTAGAACAGCATTCAACTAGCTAAACACAGGCCTTACAAGCTCCCTGCAGGGAAAGCTGGACGCATTAGAACTTGAGATAACATTATCTTGTGTTTATTTTATTGTATCAAGTGAGAACTGTAAACACTTCTCTGACTGTGCAGGCACTCCTGAACACAGACAGATACACAGAAATCATTTCTGGGGATATTACAAGATGAATAAACCAGTTATGAATAAAATGCAAAGGCAGCTCTCAGAGCAAAAAAAAAAATACTTTGGGAACTTGTAATTTCTAAATGAATAATAATACGCATGTACAAAAGCAAATATTATAACTGTATGGCATATAAAAAGTAGGAAAACATGTTTTTATTGAGTATTATATCAGAGTTTTATACCGCTTTAAATAACATTTTAAGTCTAGTGATATCTACTGATTCCCAGAGTGAGCTAATGTTTAATTATCAAAGTTGCAGTCCATGTTTATAAAAAAAAAAAAAAGAAATAAAAAAAAAAAAAAGACCTTAACCTATTTTGGTTCCTGGACGTAGAAACTACGTCCAGCAACCATGTGCGCTACCGCGCGCCCCCGCGGCCGATCGCGCGCGTGCACGCGCACTCCCGGCCGCGGATTCGGTAGCCAGGGAATCAATGTATCGGGCTATGGTGCCCGATCACTGATTCCTCTCCCCCGCTGAAAAAGCGACAGCTTCTCTCGGAAGCTGCGCCTTTTCTGGCCGTTCCCTCCCCGATGCGCCACTCTAAGCGTGCGTTACGCTTAGAGTGACGTCATGTAAACAAACTCATGGCTGCCATCTTGTGGCCAAAAAGTAATACTACAACTGAAAATAAAAATAAATTAAAATGAACACACATTTACATTATAAATCTATTGTTTACCCCCCACCCTCCCAAAACTACCCAAATAAAATGTTTACTATAAAAAAAAACAACATTACAATAAAAAAAAAACATGTAAATATTTACCTAAGGGTCTAAACTTTTTAAATATCAATGTAAAGATGAAATATTTCTATATTTTTTTTATTTTAAACTTGTTAATAGTGATAGATGCAAAATGGAAAAAATGCACCTTTATTTCCAAATAAAATATTGTCGCCATACATTGTGATAGGGACATAATTTTAACAGTGTAATAACCGGGACATATGGGAAAATACAATACATGAGTTTTAATTATGGAGGCATGTATTATTTTAAAACTATAATGGCTGAAAACTGAGAAATAATGAATTTTTCCATTTTTTTCTTATTCTTCCTGTTAAAATGCGTTTACAGTAAAGTGGCTCTTAGCAAAATGTACCCCCCAAAGAAAGCCTAATTTGTGGCGGAAAAAACAAGATATAGATCAGTTCATTGTGATAAGTAGTGATAAAGTTATAGGCTAATGAATGGGAGGTGAACATTTCTCACGTGAAAACCACGGAACCTGAATGGGTTAATATACCAACCAGACCTTTATCTAGGTATGCAGCCTGGGTGGCCAGGCAAAAAGTGTTCCATACTTCTGCTATACCACAGAATGCCTTTCAGCATTATGGGTATAAGTACAAGGTGGTGTGGCAAAGTCTACCTTTACCTGGAAAAGTGGTACCACTGTTCCAATATTGAGAGACATGTATCTCCACTCACCTCTGTGTTCCCCATAGGTATGGTAACAGCTAAAGGGAGTATGTTGGTTGAATCTGTGAATCTGGAAGCTTTAAAAAAAAAAATAAGGAGAACCCTAGTTTTATCTGTTCATCTAATGAATTATCTCTCCTTATGGTTGAGGTGTATAAATAAGTACGATAAGATTTTAGAATCCACACCATGTCAATGCAAAGTCAAAAAGCAAAGAGCGTCATATTTTTATATATATTATGGATTAAAGCACAGGTTTTCTTTAAAAATAAATTGCAATCACTGAAATAACTTGAGAAACAAGTTTACTTGTAATATGATGAGATAAACATAGGAACATAATGTATTAGTCCTACTACTTGTCTGAGGTCCCCTTCAATTTTCCTGCATTGCAAGAGTTAAATTGCGACTGCGATTATCTATGCAAATGAGGCAATCAAACAGCAGACAAATTTAGCCTGGGCTTTCCTAAAAATTATACTGAAGCAAAAACATGTATATCTGTATCTTAATAAGGAAACACTGCTGATAACAAAACAGAACTGCTGTAAAGTTCAAAAAAACAAATATTTGTTTTATTTTGAAGCTGAATGAAGCAGATTTCATGTTACACTGTCATGGCTGCTGAATTGTTATAAAAGTCTGTCCTTAAAGCAAACCTATGACATTTAGGCTTCTTGCACACCAAGACGTTGTGTTAGGTGCCACGTTAAGGTCGCATAACGTGCACCTAACACAACGTATGGTGCTGCAAAAGCCGACGGTAGAGTGAGCCGCGTTCGGCGGCTCGATTCCTATAATGTCTCCCAGAGTGGCGCTGATTGGCCAGCGGGACCACGTGATGCGGAGCGAGACACTCCGCATCACGTGGTCCCGCCGGCCAATCAGCTGCCGCCAGTGCAGTGAATATTAAGTAGCCATGTGCGCGGCTACTGTAGCTGGCTCTCCCCGCCTCCTCTCCGCCCCCCACTGCGCATGTGCAAACAGTCTAACGCGGCTATAGCCGCTCCAACGCCGTAGCATGCTGCACTTTGCACCGAACGTGCAGCATTACATGTAACGCAACGTGGGCTGTGTGAACAGCCCACTTGTGTTACATTGCTGTGCGTTGGGGGAGCGTTACAGGCGCACTAACGTGCGCCTGTAACGTCTTGGTGTGTAAGCAGCCTTAATGTAGAAAAAAAATCACATTAAAGGGACGCATTTGGATCCTTTAGAGGTTTTCCCCATCTTCCTTCACATTGCTGTTCCAGCACTGAGACCCCACAAATCTCCTGGCCGTAATCTCATGCGCAAATGTGTGCAGTCAAACTGCACAGGCGCAGGATGGCTCGCATCTGCACAGTAGCACTAAGCTGCCACTCGGACTCGTTTGAAAAAATGGAGCCCATTCACTTCTGTGCTACTGCAAAGGCATGAGCCTTCTGCCCCTGCGCAGTGTGGCCGTGCTCCAACAACAAAAGTTTGTGGATGAGCTTCAGAGGGTCCCAGCATTGGAGCGGCGAAGTGAAGGGGGATAGGGGAAGTCCCTCCATTATCCAGAGGCTTCCTCAAAATTGGGTACACTTTTCCTCTTCAGGTACACGCTAAACTGAAAATGAAACTTTCTTGAAGTCTTACATTTTGATTTACCACTAGTACTGCACATATAACACTCCTCTAATAAGTTTATATTCTGTTCATTTTGCTTGAATGCATTATGGAGTCCTTCTTTAAAGTGGGTTTAGACTTTACAGCGTAAACAGACCAGTAAAAAAAACTATATGAGATAAATGTGTTTCTCAACTCTTTGCATACAAATTGTTCTTTTACATTCCCTTCCAGTTTGTGCTGAGGGAAGCATCAGCATTTAACTTTTTTTCCCTTACAAAAATAGTTCTTTAAATGTGTTTTGAGATTACATTAAACTGCAAGTGTTTCAAGCACTTATGTACAATCTGCAGTAATAGCGGCCTTCCCACTGCCAAGAATGCATAAAATAGCAGAACTTTAGACTATTTATATATGAACATCACCGAGCGGAAACCGTTCAGGAGCACGTTCTTCATATTCTTGTGTTGTGTTGATATGCAGAGCCTTTCAAGCTTCATGCAAAATAAGCACCAAACATGTCTGGTAATTTCACAAATATACCCACAGGGAGCTCTTATTCATACAACTTACATCATGCTTCTGGTGCATAGCGTTATGCTTAGTGTAGAAACTGAACGTGATTGTGAACTAATTTAAGTCTCTTCCATAACTGATTCAAGGTTGAAAAAGCAAACATGTTGCTTTGCAGCACAGGTGTCGTACTCCAGGGCCACATCCACGGAGCAGTGCTTTTCAGCGCTGCTAGATTTGGGCGCAGCCGGCGCCTCCATAGACTTCAATAGGAATCATTCCTATTGAAGCGCTCAGTGAGTAACGTCGGCTCCGTCAGAAGACGGAGCCGAGGTTGCTTAAAAACATAATAATTCGGCCTCCAGCAATCGCTGGAAGCCGAATTATTTCATTCCCCCACTATCCATGGCGGCCTGGAGGGGGAATAGTAATTAAATCGGCCCGGACTTGTGCAGAAGCGGAATCAGCCATATACCGCTGTATCCTGCGCCCAAGTCTACCGGCGCCGATTTCAAATGTACTCCACATCCATGCCAGTGTTGAAGTGGACCTGAACTCTTGCACAGGACAGAAGAAAAACATTGAGAAATGCACCCTGTATGTATTTAGATAATTTAAACAGCAGTGGCTGGATGGTGTAATGGTTAAGGGCTCTGCCTCTGACACGGGAGACCAGGGTTCGAATCTTGGCTCTACCTGTTCAGTAAGCCAGCACCTATTCAGTAGGAGACCTTAGGCAAGTCTCCCTAATGCTGCTACTGCCTATAGAGCGCGTCCTAGTGGCTGCAGCTTTGAGTCTGCCAGGAGAAAAGTGCGATATAAATGTTATTTGTCTTGTCTAATTCCCCCTCATTTGTGTCTAGTCACAAGTTGTATTTTGATCTCCCCCTGTGTCACATGACTTGGTAGACAAGCCTTGGTAGATAAGCAGATAAGCTCATTTGAAAGCACAGGATGTTAACAGTATGTCTGCTTCCATGAAAGCAGGATGTAGAAACACTGAAGATTTATTTCAGGAATCAGGATTTGTATCAGCTGCAACATAGAAATGTCTTCTTCACGTTCACGTACACAATAGCGCTATTGCAGGTGGGAATGCGAAGAAGGAGACGTGTGGCCAGGCCTGTGCAGGCGCAGTGAGCCTGTTGGCCATATTTGAAAGTAGCTGGTGGCGGGGAATCAGAGAGTGACTGCAAAGGCACAGGACGGCTGCAGGGGGTAGAGGCCCCAGGTGAGTAAAAATTAATTTTTTTTAAGGCCCTTTGCTCACTCGACGTGTTGCCTCACACTGTGGTAGTGTTCCCCCCACCGCAGCTTGTTGCAATGATGAATACTTGCGAGGGATGTGGCTGGATAGTGTACTGGCTACTTGCCTCTGACACAGGTGACCTGTATTTGAATCTGGGCTCTTCCTGTTCAGTAAGTCAGCACCTATTCAGTAGGAGACTTTGGGCTAGACTCCCTAATAGTGCTTATACATGGTACAATTTTTCATTTTTTTTAGATTATATAATTTTGTTCAAATGTTCCATTAGATCTAATATAGTTATACTAGCGGACCCGCGGCGTAGCATACGCCGAATAAGAGGGTAGCGGGCAGGAAGGGGGTATTGGACACAGTGGCGGGGAGGGGGGGTCAGACTCCCCCTCCCTCACCTGGATCCCGCATCTGCGCTCCCCCTCCAGCTTAAGCTCTGAAGCAGCCGCAGCTGCTATTAGTAAGAGGCAGCGGGCGGGGATGACTCACCACTTTGGCACAGCGGCGGGGAGGGGGGCCGGACCCCCCTCACCTGGGTCTCCCATCTGTGCTCCCCCTCTAGCTTAAGCTCAGCAGCAGCCGCCGCCGCTATTAGTAAGAGGCAGCGGGCGGGAATGACTCACCTCTTCCGCGTACCAGCGTGCGTTCCACTGTCGTCACTTCCTACAATGCCGACCACTGTATTGTAAGTGGACTGCATTGCAGGAAGTGAAGACAGTGGAACACACGCTGGAACGTGGAAGAGGTGAGTCATCCCCCCCACTGCCTCTTACTAATAGCGGTGGCTGCTGCTGAACTTAAAGGGACTCCGAGCAGTGCAGAAACTATGGAAAGATGCACATCATTTTAAAGCTCTCTTTCTCCTCTTTCCAATGATATATATACCGCCACCCTACGCCTTTTAGTTTTCGCTATTTTCGCGATTGAAATTGCCGCGGCCGCGATTTCGATCGCGAAAATAGAGAAAACTAAAAGGCGTAGGGTAACCATGTAGGTGTCGTCAGAAAGAGGAGAAAGAGAGCTTTAAAATGATATCCATCAAGCCATAGTTATATTGTATTACACAGGGCGACTTTTTGTCAAAGTCAGCAGCTGCATTCAGCATAATGGAGCTGCTGACACTGGGGAAAGTGTCGTCCTGTGTAATACAATATAACTATGGCTTGATGGATATCATTTTAAAGCTCTCTTTCTCCTCTTTCTGACGACACCTAAATCGTTGCCCTACGCCTTTTAGTTTTCTCTATTTTCGCGATCGAAATTGCGGTCGCGGCAATTTCAATCGCGAAAATAGCGAAAACTAAAAGACGTAGGGTGGTGGTTTATATATCATTGGAAAGAGGAGAAAGAGAGCTTTAAAATGATATGCATCTTTCCATAGTTTCTCCACTGCTCGGAGTCCCTTTAAGCTAGAGGGGGAGCGCAGATGGGGGACCCAGCTGAGGGGGGTTCGACTCCCCTCCCCGCCGCTGTGCCCAATACTCCCTTCCTGCCCGCTACCCCCTCCAGCGAAGGCAAGTGTAGGACCGCCCTGGGGCAGGGCGCTACTTCTTCTTCTTGCTTGGACCGGCCCCTTCTTCTTGCTTGGACCGGCCCTGGGGGCAGGGCGCTACTTCTTCTTGCTTGAAGGTTGAGGCACTTAGTCTATTATATATATAGATCTAAGGTTTATATCCCCCCACAGTATAGGAAGCTTTAAGCCCACCCCGTGTATAGGAATGCAGAGTCTCCCTTTGTATAGGTAGCCAGAGAGCCCCCGTTCTCACTTCAATGAAATACTAATAATTCTGAATTGATTTAAATGTTACGATCATTTTTATTTGTATTTATTTATTTTTTTACAAATATGCAGCATGGTCCAATCAAAGTCAGCATAATGAATTATCTGTACATTTGGGGAAAAGATTTTTTTCGTTTAGCTTGGATTTTGTCACTCACTGTGTAATACAGGTTTTGTTGCCTAGACCCAGGGTTAAACCATGAAGAAAGGCAAAGCCATCCACAGCTATGTGAAATTGATTAAAATTTTCTTTGACTTAGCTTATCTTAATAAAACTGGGCTTAACAATGTGTTTTGGTTTTTTGTTTCCCCAGCTGACAATAGCGTTGCAGCGATTTGTCCTTCTCCAGCCCTGCTTACCAAAATACCTCTGTATCTAAGCAACAGCTTAATGTTTTGACACAGGAAGTGCGAGGGAAGGGGGGCAGGTCATATCTCACCAGCACAGCCCATTGAAGGCTTATGTACACTGGCATTTGTAGAGCACTGAAGCAACTGTCTTTTGTGACTGCAATTAGTGTACATGGATTGGGAACTGAAATGGACCTTCCATTTGATGCCTAAAAGCTGAACTCTAAAAGAGTACCAGAGTGTTGCCCTTAGTTCCCATTAAGGAATGTGCTAAAAGCCAGGCTGAGAATAGAAGCATTTTTTTTTTAGCGCCCACAAAAACAAGTTATGAAACCACTCAGACTCCTAGTCCTAGACTGGCTCTATACTGTAGGAAGGATGGTGCATCGCTTACTTATACCACATACTGTATTCTCACAGTGCAGCAGCAGGAGGCTTGGTCCACCAGGGTAGTTGAACCATACCTGGTAGCCAGGACCAAGAAATGAACAGAGTAGCAGTCACACAACATATGAGATCCAAACTTTTTTTCTCAAAGAGACACCTTACAATATGCCCAGGGTTATTTTAGAATGGTGGTGTTTAGTCAGAAATGACAACTATCGAAATATGATTCAATTGATATTGTTTGTGGGTATGTTATGTAGGAAATCATACATTTTAGGTGAGTGGTTTAATATTGGACTGCTATTCTGACACAATCAGAATAGAAATTGAACCATTTATAGGTGAAATTTGATATGATAATGGTAAAATGCTAAAAACAAAGTTTATATACACCTATGAAGTATGAAGTATTTGCATTTCGTTTTTTAGGGTTTTTTTTGTAATTTACTTTAAGCTTTTAATCACCAATAGTGTCTTGCAAGTTCTTCATCTTCAGTATAATTTATTTAAAGGAACATTATCAAAGTTTTACTTTTTCTAACTATTATTGTACTGTACTGGACTGTGTGATACAGCTGTCTTTTTTTTTCTTTTGCATCGCAATGTGGTCAATTTTTTTTTTTTTTTTTTTACATTTACGCATGTGATTTTTAAAAATATTTTTCCATGAGATTTTGTAAGTGCACCAAACTACAACAGAATTAGTAATGTGTGCGGTAAGCGAGGACATATGCAGAATGCTGTCTGATTTTCTTAACACTGGAAAATCAACAACACATGAATAGGAAAAAAAATTGGAATTGGAAGTGGCCCATTGAGCGCCATTATATGAGTGCAACTGCATGGTTTCTATGCAGCAAAACACATGCAATTTTAACATGTGAACGCCCTCTTAGGTGTGCTACTTAGTAGCAAGGAAACAGTGCATGTAAGAAACAAATTACATTTTCTTACAGGAACAGTATCAAAGCTTAACTTTTTTACTGATCCCCTTTAAGAGGCAGAAGAGACTTAGTTATGACACATAGTAGTAGTATAAGAAAAAAACAAAAACTTCTGTAACCTTATCAACCTTACATATGCAGTTCTAGGACAGTGGAGTAGAGATCGGTCGAACTGTTCTGCTGGCCAATAGTTTGCGGCGAACAAGGGGTATTTGCGTTTGCCCCCTATACATTCCAATGGAGCCAAACTTTGACCCCTCATCTCAGAGTCAGCAGACACATGGCAGTCAATCAGCTATCCCTCCCACCTGGACCTCCCCCCACCTCGCACACACACACACACACACACACACACACACACACACACACACACACACACACACACACACACACACACACACACACACACACACACCACACACACACACACACACACACACACACACACACACCACACACACCTATCAGAAAGCCAGCATGGAAGCCATTTTGCAGTCTGTGTTTGGCTTCTGTGCTAGGCAGATGAGGGACAGTGTGTTGTGTGTTGTGGGAGAGAGCTAGATAAGCCTGTGTTCTGTGTCCTCAGTGCAGATTCTTGCGGCTACCACATTTTTCTGAACAGCTAAGCCCTTCTTAGGTTTGGTACAATGTTTTTCTTTCTATTGTATTGCTCTTCTGTGGCCAGTGCACAATTTAGCTGTTGGAAAAGGTCTGCTGGTCCTAGTAGTGCACCGACCATAACCCAATAATCCTTCACACCACTACTGGCATCTAGTATCCACTACTGCCTCCTGTGCAGAATCAGTGTTTGACCACTTAACTGTCATTGAACTACCTCAGCCTTACCATAGATGCTGTAAAACCATGATCGCCTGCACTCCCACGATTGTGCGCACAAGCACTACACACCACTACACAAAGATTGCTGCCGAGAGAACTAACATTTATGTCCTTAGGGGGCCAACTTGTAAAAACAAAGGTATGCTCACCTGACATAATCACTAAAGCTCTTTGTGGTTGTTTGCGTACTGCGGCGCATTAATTGCGGCGTTTCGTCTGTAAGTGGGAAGTGGGTGCAACCTTTACACTACCTGATGGACATGTACACAAGCACTTTATTCCACCAATTTAGGAATGTAATGTGATTTGCACCCATTAGAGATGAAAACATGACTCTGCATCAACTACGTAATTTTTGGTGGGACTTTTGCCATGGATCCCCCACTGGCATGCCACGGTCCAGGTGTTATGCCCCTTGAAACAACTTTTCCATCTCTTTTGTGGCAGTAAACAGTCCCTCTAGGTTTTAGAATTTGCCTGCCTATTGAAGTCTATGGCGATTTGCAGATTCGCCAAATTCACAAACTTTTGCGGAAGTTCGCATTCGCCGTTCGCAAATCTTAAATTTGATGTTTGGCCCATCACTACAAGGGAGTCGAGTGATGGGCTGTGCACAGCAAGAGGAATGTATAAGATCCCCTCTCCCTCCCTCTGCACTGTCCTGCTTGGATAAACAATCCACGCTATGCTGTGGGCACTGGGCAGGCAGATTGCAGACAGACTGTGTGAATCAGGATTCCACACATTCTATTGAGATATTTAACTATTGAGATATTTATTGAATTAATGAACTTCTTTTACAGTCTGCCTGCAATCTGCCCACCCACAGCTTAGTGTGGATCCAGCTAGGATTGACTTCTTATCAGTCTCATCAGCTTTTTGAACAATAGCAAAATACTTTTTTTAGTTGTTTCACAACAAAAGTTGTTTGACAATTGTGCTGCATAAAAAGCCTGCTTTTGTGCGTGTGAATGGGGCTTAAGTCAAATCATTGCTGATCATATGACCACACAGGCTTTCCGAGTATACCATATATACTTGTCCAGAGCAGGGACAAGGTCCTCCAGCACCCAAGGCTGAGACACCAAAGTGCGCCCCCCCATCCCCCCCACCCCAGCCGTCACACACTGATTGCTATTAGACTAAGAGGGCCACAGGTAGTGTTGGGCGAACACCTGGATGTTCGGGTTCTGGAAAGTTCGCCGAACATGGCCGCGATGTTCGGCATGTTCGGGCCGAACCCCGAACTCCCCGAACATCCCGCTTTGGGGGCCCTATGGGGTCGCAGGCATAAGGGGGGAGCATGCCCCGATCGCGGGGGGGGTCGGAAATTCCCCCCACCCCCTCCGCTAGCGCTCCCCCCTCGGCCCGCTTCCCCATACAAAAGTTTGGTAAAAGTAAAATAGTACCGGTGGTGGTGGTGGCCTTGCACTGTGAAGTGAGTGAGGAGGAGGAGGAGTCCGGAGAGTGACGCGTTGAGGGAGGCCGGGCAGCGGGCGGTTCAGCGGTAGTACCCTTGTGGTACTTCCGCCCTTTCTCTGACCTCACGTCCTCTGCATACGAGGGTACGCGTCACGCGTACCCTCGTATGCGTCATCACGCAGAGGACGTGAGGTCAGAGAAAGGGCGGAAGTACCACAAGGGTACTACCACTGAACCGCCCGCTGCCCGGCCTCCCTCAACGCGTCACTCTCCGGACTCCTCCTCACTCACTTCACAGTGCAAGGCCACCACCACCACCGGTACTATTTTACTTTTGCCAAACTTTTGTATGGGGAAGCGGGCCGAGGGGGGAGCACTAGCGGAGGGGGTGGGGGGAATTTCCGACCCCCCCCGCGATCGGGGCATGCTCCCCCCTTATGCCTGCGACCCCATAGGGGGGCAGTATTCGGCCGAACAGGGCCCTGTTCGGCCGAACAGGGGCCCTGTTCGGCCCTGTTCGGCGGCCATTTAGTAGTTCAGGGCGAACCCGAACTTAAAAGGCCGAACACCATCAGGTGTTCGGCCGAACTCGAACATCACCCGAACAGGGTGATGTTCTGCAGAACCCGAACAGTGGCGAACACTGTTCGCCCAACACTAGCCACAGGGCCCACAACCTCCCCAACACCTTAATATCTAGTTATCTGGCCTGCAGTCACTGCTATGTATCCCCTTTTCTTATTTCTTTTTGCTTCATACACAATTAGGAATGACAGCTGAATGAATTGTGCGCCCCCTCCTACACTGCGCCCTGAGGCTGGAGCCTCTCCAGCCTATGCCTCGGCCCGGCCCTGTACTTGTCACTGGTTATCACCTCTACAAGATAACTTGTGCAGGGCTAGGAAAAGGTTAAGGATTTCGTGGACACGATAAGCAGCAGTCTGTAGTGCATTTTTTTTTCTTTACATTTTTACTAAGCCCAATGAACGAACATGTGATGTGATATATTCAGATGCTTTGTGCAGTGTTCTTGATTATTTACTGCTGAATAGCTAACTGAAGCTAGGAACTTACAGTTGTGTACAGCACTGTGAAGAATAAAGATGTTTCCTGTACCGAGCACTTGTTTTCTAACATTAAACTACATGCTTCCAATCAGTTTTCCTACTTTCCACTTTGTGAAATGCAGTTCATAATTCAGCCAGGGACATTGAAAGCAGCTTCTGTGTATCGCCCACCCATGACATCACTTCCCAAGAGGCCTTGTAAAGACACAAATTCCTTTTAAGAGCAGTGTTTCAGAAGAGAGACTTCCTGTAAATCAAAAGTTGAAGGAAAAGCTGTGTACTTGAAATTGGCATAACGGAACTCTTACTGGCATAGCAAATGAAGTCCAAATGACATTTACAGTTTAGTTTAACTATAAAGTATTAGTGTATTAACATTATGTGTGCCAAAAATGTCTTAAAACTGAGCCTTGATCAATAAAGCAACATAATTACTTCATTGGCACAGATGTACTGGCACCCTAGATTTCCCCATCCATAAACCTACAAACATCCGCTGAACCATATCGCAAGTGGACTGGTCAGCCCAGATGTCCCTCTTCCCTTGCCCATCATAAGTAGCTACAGGTGCCACTTAGAATTAGGTAGCTAGAGCTATCCTCAATATTAATTAGCTAGAGTTGCCCCCAAGTATTAGGTGCCGCCGACTGAAGGGAGATCTGGTCAGTGGAATGCCGAGATCTGGGGAGTCAGGAGGGAGGCACTTGGGGAGGGGAGTGAGCCACCTTTCCATCATCAGACGCCTTTAGGCACATGCCTACAGTGCCTTATGGTAAATCCAGCCCTCCTCTTAACCAAACTTTTTAGAGGGTCTCAAGTGCTACTGTCTGGAAAAGATCAATGCCTCCAACAAGAAGTAGTATATCTGTACTGAGAGCAAGGTAGGAATCTTTGAATGTGCAATACACTGCATGGGTGCCCAAGGGGGACCCTGAATTGTACTTTGCAGGGCAGTTTCTAGGCTACATTGCACCCAGGATGAGGGTGTAAAAATTGCGCTACCTCCCCCCCTCCCCCATGGACTCGCGAACCCTTCATCCTTAGAGATAGTCACACAGCCACAAGTCACAAGTAGATCTTCCTACTTTATAGTGACCATCCACTCATCCAGGAGGAAGCAGGGACCAGGAAAACACACAGGCAAAGAGAGTCCAGAAAGCCCTCCATGGGCTCCATGCACTGACAGCCTTCCGTACCGCTATAGAAGAACATCAGGTATCATCGTGCGGTGGTGACGGGATGATGACTTAAAGTCAGATGCAGGCTGCCGCAGGATGCCCAGGAGGAGTCCAGGATTGTCGGATCAGATGCAGGCTGCCGCAGGATGCCCAGGAGGAATCAAGAAAGGTGATCGTGCTGGTGTTCTTCTTCTACCATTCGGCTGCACCACACGTCACCAACTCCCTAGCGCCTATCGGTTATGTCCTTCTGCCTTTGCCTCCCTTCTTCTACTAGTTGCCGGTCTGCGCCCAGGGCAGTCGCCCCGACTGCACTGCCCAAGAAACAGCCCTGGTACTTTGTATGGGTCCACAGAATTTATAAGGATCCTGAAGCCTTGATGTAGAGGGTGATCCTGATGGAGCTCGGCATGCAGAATGTCAAGGTGTTACAATTCTTTATCAAATCTGTTTATTTTTAGCATTCACTTTCATTACCTACCTACATATTTTTGCTGATGATTTTCAATCCCTGTGTGTTGCAATCTGGAAATCCCAAATTGGTTTCAATAATAATAAAAATATATATCCTATTCCAGTTTTGCATTGTTTTTACTTGCACATTTTTTTCTGCTATCCGTACATCCGCGCATACAGTTGATAAATGTAACTAATATTCTATGTGACATTTTCCATAAACCAACATAATTTACAATGTATACCAATTAATTAAACAAGCAGGCAATGCCAAGGACTGTATTTTATAAACTGCTTCTATCCACTTAACCCTTACACAGCATCCCAGTTTAAATTTGATTCCTTTTCATAACAGCATCTTCAGTTGTAAAATATCTGCTGCTGCCACCCTACTGTCTCCATCTGTTATAGAACAAGCCTAGGCGAGTCATACTTTTATTATGTCACCAGATCATCACTCGATTGGTCCTTGTAGCGAGTTAAACATCACAAATATGCCTTTTGGTCTAATGAACGGTGGCAGGGAGATTGCTGTTTCCCCCTTCCACCTAGTTTTCATCTATCGTTTAGCTCAAATGTAAAAATAAGCAACAAAAAACATGAATTAATGTGTCAGCCTGCTTCACAGACTATAAGCTCCCTATAGACAGATTGGCTAGGAGAACTGCAACAACTAACCCAGAGGGTATACAGCTCAAGGTTGTCTGTATTTAATGAAGTTGCTGACCTGGGAACACTTAGCTTTTGGGCACCGCTCAGTAACTGAACATTAAAAAACTGAAATTTAATATTAAACAGTAAAAAAAATATATATATATCGCTAGAGGCCGTTTGCGGGGTAACAAAAATCTAATAGTGATAATGCTTGGGCAAGTAATGACATGAAGTAAAAAAACTAAACAAAAACTGTAAATGTGTGTCTGCGTGTATATAGATAGATAGATGGATCGATAGATAGATAGATAGATAGATAGATCTATATATACACAGTATATACAGTATATACCAAGCCCTTTCCTGCAATGTGGAAGGTTCCAGCTAAGATGAAAAGCCATGCTCTTTCACAATAGTAGGCTTTGGGTTTATCTGGCTTATTGCCATGAAAACCACCCTTAAAGTGTACCCAAGGCGGCATGTGACATGATGAGATAAACATGTGTATGTAAAGTGCAAAATATATTAAAAACAACCAGGCTACTTATCTTTTTTTTTTTTTTTTTTTTTTTTTTTGCTGCCTGAAAAGTTTTCAGGCGTGGAAGTAAGAGCTTCTGTCTTCTTGTCAGTACCATGTCAGGAATATAGTTAACATCCCTGATAAGCAAATTGCAGCCATAAAAGTTTCCCTGACAGAATACAACTTCTGAGGGCAGGCGAGAGATAGAAAAAGGTCAATAGTTAATGTACTTGAAAGAGACTCTGAAGTCTTGTTTTTTACCATTTTTTTAAATTTAATCCTTCCTGTTCAGCATCGTATTACAAGTAGATGCGCCACATTCCCGTGGCAAAACGAGTGTTATAAAAACGAGTGTTATGATACCTCCCCGCCCGGACCATCCGTTCCTCAGAGAAGACCCTTTTGTCCTCCAGCCTAGTCACCTCCTCTCACTCTCGCATCCAAGACTTCTCACGGGCTATCCCTTTCCTTTGGAACTCTCTCCCTCAGCCGGTTCGTCATGCCACGAATCTGGAAACCTTCAAACCTACTATGAAAACACACCTGTTCAGACAAGCCTATAATTTGCTATAGGTAGCACTGAAGGAACACTGGCTCACCCACTTACCCCTGTGTTTCCTTCCCTGTTGTTTCCACCCCACTCCCCTGTAGATTGTAAGCTCGTAAGAGCAGGGACCTCCTCCTAGTGTTTCTCATTAGAGATGTAGCGAACTGTTCGCTGGCGAATGGTTCCAGGCGAACTGTGGTGGTTCGCGTTCGCCTGCACCAGTCGAACTTTTGTGGAAGTTCAATTTGCCCCATAATGCTCTATTGACCAAAACTTTGACCCTGTACATCACAGTCAGCAGGCATATTATTGCCAAACACACTACTCGAGGCCCGCCCCCTCCCTCCCTCCATCCCTCCATCCCTCCAAGCAAGGTCCTTATGCCATTTGACTCACTTGTCCACCTACACTAATTAGTTAAGGGACAGCTGCTTCCCTCCTCCCCTTCTCCCTCCTACCGGAGGGAGGAGGGTCTCATCTGTCAGGGAATTACATTATTTCAAAAGCCAGCTTACATCCCGTGGCTGGGAATTGAACCCAGGTCTCAGGGCATGGTAGGTAACTAACATATCTATTATACCACCAACACTACTAGTCAAAACTAGTCCAAGCTCCAAACTCAATCCAAGAGAAAAATTAAACAAGACAAGACAAATAACATTTATATCACACTTTTCTCCTGGCAGACTCAAAGCGCCAGAGCTGCAGCCACTAGGGCACGCTCTATAGGCAGTAGCAGTGTTAGGAAGACTTGCCTAAGGTCTCCTACTGAACAGGTGCTGGCTTACTCAACAGAGTCGAGATTCGAACCCTGGTCTCCTGTTTCAGAGGCAGAGCCCTTAACCATTACACCTTCCAGCCACTGCTTAAAGTGAACCTAAAGGCAAAAAAAAAATGAGATGAACTCACCTGGGGCTTCCCTCAGCCCCCTGCAGCCGATCGGTGCCCTCGCAGCTCCGGTCTGATGCCTCTGGACCCGCCGACGATGACTTCCGGTTTTGCCGTCACCGGCCGACAGGCATGGGAACGCGAGTGATTGTTCGCGTTCCCAGCCTGTATATCACACCCTATGCTGCTATTGTGACCTCCTGACCGCAATAGCAGCATAGGGGGCGATATACAGGCTGGGAACGCGAACAATCACTCGCGTTCCCATGCCTGTCGGCCGGTGACTGCAAACCGGAAGTGTTCGCCGGAGGGTCCAGAGGCATCGGACCGGAGCTGCGAGGGCACCGATTGGCTGCAGGGGGCTGAAGGAAGCCCCAGGTGAGTTCATCTCATTTTTTTTTTTGACTTTAGGTTATCTTTAAGTATTTACAAGAAGGTACTGCACACCCTATGTATGCGAATTGATGCACTGGGTGCTGAGTCTGTAATTAGGCTAAAAAGCCCTAGAGACAATATATATATACAAAGGGACTCGCACACCACTAGCATGAGATTCATCAAAATTGTATTGTAAACACGAAAGCTGATTATATACAAACAAGTGCAGATAATGCACTATGCACAAATAACATAAGTATATTGGCAACAAGAGACCAAACCGGTCAAAAGAAATACAGCATAATGGTATATGTCAGCAAAACATGAAGTAAATGGCTGCACAAGCAGTATCCCTTTAAGAGCAGCAATGAAAAAACACAAGCACAGTTTTAAACATGAATGCAGTACATACAAGTGGTAAGGTAGCAAGGGATACAGTCAAACAATTGTGCAGTTACAACATGAATGGTATACCCTGACAGCGGCTGTTTCGGGGGTTCCCTTCCTCAGAGGGTATCACCTGGCTCAGTGCTGCTAACTTCCACAGCGATCAGCGCTGTTTAAATGCTGTTAGAATCCCCTAGATTGCCCTGGACACCTGGGGCCGGCCCCTGTGACATCGGAGGGCGTGGCACGGCCATGCCACGCCCGCCGTGACATCACTTCCGGTACAGGAAGTACCCGGCAGTGCAGCCTGCCACCCAGGAGACTGAAAAGCCAGTCCCAAGATGGCCGCCGCACATGCTCAGTCGGGTACTCCAGCCCGGGCTGCTGTTCCATAGAAAGCAATTGTAAATGCAAGCAAATGGCAAACAGTGTTTTGAATACAGCAGAAGTCCATAATGATGGATACATTGGTGTCCAGGAAAGAAGGTGTCCAGAGTCTTATGGTAGAATCTTGCAGCAGATGTCATCTTAATCTAAAAGGTAAAGTGAAACAAGTATATATTACAGCAGGCCAGAATAGAATTTAAAGATACATGTGCATAGATTAGCACAGTGTGTTAGAAAGACATAAACCTGTTAAAAGAAAGTCATGTTGTAAAAAATGCCTGAACTACCTAAGGAAGGGTGTCAGATCTACCTCTTCGTTCATCCCATTAGGTGTTTTAGTATTAAGTTTGTAAATCCAAAAGAGCTCTCTTTGCAATAATTTCAATTCTCTGTCCCCTCCCCTCTGGGGTGAAGTCACCATCTCTATGACCCTATATCTCAATTGTGTCACATTATGTCCTGCTTCCAGGAAGTGGCGTGCTACAGGGGATTCTACAGTCCCGCAGCGTATGTTGCTGCGGTGTGCGCTAATCCTATCTCGGATTTCCCTAGTTGTTTGGCCAACATATAATTTCCCACAGGGGCAGATCAAACAGTACACGACAAATTTGGTAGAGCAGTTAGCAAAACCCCTTAACGTAATTCTTTCCCCCGTTAATGGATGGGGGAAAGATGACCCTTTCTGGACATATCCACATTGTGCGCAGTGGCCACACGGAAACATACCCGTTGGTGCTGGGAGGCTGGAGAGCCAATTGGTTGTGTTGGTCGTTGGTTGGGGGTTGGTTGGTCTCGCATGGACCAATGTGTCCCGGAGATTCTTAGAGCGCTTGAATGCGCAAACGGGAGGGTCCTTAAACGTTGTCGATAGTGTTGGGTCACTGCACAAGACGTGCCAGTGTTTGTAGATGATCTGCTTGGCCTGTAGGGATAGAGGAGAGTATGTTAAGACCATCGGTATGCGATTTGAATTACCTTTAGGATTAAAGGTTAGCAGAGTTGAACGATCCATGTCTGCAGCACGATTTAGGGCACGTTGTAAAACAGTGGAATCATAGCCTCTCTCCTTAAAATTATCAAACATAATTCTTGTTTCTCTGAAGAAGGCCTCATCACTGGAGGATATCCGCCTCAACCTGAGAAATTGGCTGTACGGGAGGCCTTGTTTGAGTCTCTGGGGATGGTAGCTCTTGGCATGTAAGTATGTGTTTTTATCTGTTGGTTTTCTGTAAGGTGCTGTTTGGATCAGGCCCTCATGTACAGAGACTAGCACATCCAGAAAATGAACCCTGGATGAGCTATGCTCGAGACTGAAAGAAATCATTGGGAAGGAATTGTCCAGATCTCGTTTGAATATGTGTAGTGCATCCTCCCTCCCCCCCCCCCCCCAGATCATGAAGATATCATCTATGTACCTCAGCCAGCAGAGGACATGGCTGAGGTACAGGGGGTGGGTGTATACATACTCCTGTTCGATTGCTTCCATAAATAAATTTGCATAACGGGGGGCTGCATTGCTGCCCATAGCAGTTCCCTGTAGTTGCTGGCAAAATTGTTCTTCAAACTTGAAATAGTTTTTAGTGAGTACCAAATTGAGTAGTGCCAAGAGAAATTTGGAGAGAGGCTCTGGTATCCCCATTTTATCAAAATTTGCTCGAATCACATTAATGCCTGAAGAATGAGGTATGGATGTATAGAGGCTGGTGACATCTAAGGTACAAAGAATTACAGAACTAGGAAATGAACCAAAGCCAGATAGCTTACACAGAAAGTCCGTGGTATCTAGAACATAGAGACTCAAACAAGGCCTCCCGTACAGCCAATTTCTCAGGTTGAGACGGATATCCTCCAGTGATGAGGCCTTCTTCAGAGAAACAAGAATTATGTTTGATAATTTTAAGGAGAGAGGCTATGATTCCACTGTTTTACAACGTGCCCTAAATCGTGCTGCAGACATGGATCGTTCAACTCTGCTAACCTTTAATCCTAAAGGTAATTCAAATCGCATACCGATGGTCTTAACATACTCTCCTCTATCCCTACAGGCCAAGCAGATCATCTACAAACACTGACACGTCTTGTGCAGTGACCCAACACTATCGACAACGTTTAAGGACCCTCCCGTTTGCGCATTCAAGCGCTCTAAGAATCTCCGGGACACATTGGTCCATGCGAGAAGTAACCCCCAACCAACGACCAACACAACCAATTGGCTCTCCAGCCTCCCAGCACCAACGGGTATGTTTCTGTGTGGCCACTGCGCACAATGTGGATATGTCCAGAAAGGGTCATCTTTCCCCCATCCATTAACGGGGGAAAGAATTACGTTAAGGGGTTTTGCTAACTGCTCTACCAAATTTGTCGTGTACTGTTTGATCTGCCCATGTGGGAAATTATATGTTGGCCAAACAATTAGGGAAATCCGAGATAGGATTAGCGCACACCGTAGCAACATACGCTGCGGGACTGTAGAATCCCCTGTAGCACGCCACTTCCTGGAAGCAGAACATAATGTGACACAATTGAGATATAGGGTCATAGAGATGGTGACTTCACCCCAGAGGGGAGGGGACAGAGAATTGAAATTATTGCAAAGAGAGCTCTTTTGGATTTACAAACTTAATACTAAAACACCTAATGGGATGAATGAAGAGGTAGATCTGACACCCTTCCTTAGGTAGTTCAGGCATTTTTGACAACATGACTTTCTTTTAACAGGTTTATGTCTTTCTAACACACTGTGCTAATCTATGCGCATGTCTCTTTAAATTCTATTCTGGCCTGCTGTAATATATATTTGTTTCACTTTACCTTTTAGATTAAGATGACATCTGCTGCAAGATTGCACCATAAGACTCTGGACACCTTCTTTCCTGGACACCAATTTATGCATCATTATGGACTTCTGCTGTATTCAAAACACTGTTTGCCATTTGCTTGCATTTACAATTGCTTTCTATGGAACAGCAGCCCGGGCTGGAGTACCCGACTGAGCATGTGCGGCGGCCATCTTGGGACTGGCTTTTCAGTCTCCTGGGTGGCAGGCTGCACTGCCAGGTACTTCCTGTACCGGAAGTGATGTCACGGCGGGCGTGGCATGGCCGTGCCACGCCCTCCGATGTCACAGGGGCCGGCCCCAGGTGTCCAGGGCAATCTAGGGGATTCTAACAGCATTTAAACAGCGCTGATCGCTGTGGAAGTTAGCAGCACAGAGCCAGGTGATACCCTCTGAGGAAGGGAACCCCCGAAACAGCCGCTGTCAGGGTATACCATTCATGTTGTAACTGCACAATTGTTTGACTGTATCCCTTGCTACCTTACCACTTGTATGTACTACATTCATGTTTAAAACTGTGCTTGTGTTTTTTCATTGCTGCTCTTAAAGGGATACTGCTTGTGCAGCCATTTACTTCATGTTTTGCTGACATATACCATTATGCTGTATTTCTTTTGACCAGTTTGGTCTCTTGTTGCCAATATACTTATGTTATTTGTGCATAGTGCATTATCTGCACTTGTTTGTATATAATCAGCTTTCGTGTTTACAATACAATTTTGATGAATCTCATGCTGGTGTGCGAGTCCCTTAGGTTATCTTTAAGGATATGGCCTTGTCGTTTGTGTTCAACAGTTGTCAAGAGAACAATTAGACAAGACAAATAACATTTATATCACACTTTTCTCCTGGCGGACTCAGAGCGCCAGAGTTGCAGCCACTAGGGCACGCTCTATAGGCAGTAGCAGTGTTAGGAAGACTTGCCTAAGGTCTCCTACTGAATAGGTGCTGGCTTACTCAACAGACAGAGTCGAGATTCGAACCCTGGTCTCCTGTGTCAGAGGCAGAGCCCTTAACCATTACAACATCCAGCCACTGCTTAAGGATATGTAGCACCATCCAGCCACTGCTTAAGGATATGTAGCATGGCCTTGCCTTTCGTGTTCAACAGTTGTCCCTCTCTCTCTCTCTAGTAGGGATGGTCACCGCTTTCCGCTGAATTGTATTTTTGTGCATAAATGGATTGAGTAAAAATGGTACATGCTAGGCAGGCTTCAGCATGTAGTGTTGGTGGTGGCAAGGCCATGCCTGGCTACATATCCTTAAGCAGTGGCTGGATGGTGTAATGGTTAAGGGCTCTGCCTCTAACACAGGAGACCAGGGTTTGAATATCGACTCTGTCTGTTGAGTAAGTAAGCACCTATTCAGTAGGAGACCTTAGGCAAGTCTTCCTAACACTGCAACTGCCTATAGAGTGTGCCCTAGTGGCTGCAGCTCTGGCGCTTTGAGTCCGCCAGGAGAAAAGCTTGATATAAATGTTATTTGTCTTGTCTATTTTTTCTCTTGACAACTGTTGAACGCGAAAGGCAAGGCCATGCCTGCCTACATATCCTTAAGCAGTGGCTGGATGGAGTAATGGTTAAGGGCACTGCCTCTGACACAGGAGACCAGGGTTTGAGTCTCGGCTCTGTCTGCTCAGTAAGCCAGCACTTATTCAGTAGGAGACCTTAGGCAAGTCTTCCTAACACTGCCTATAGAGTGTGCCCTAGTGGCTGCAGCTCTGACGCTTTGAGTCCGCCAGGAGAAAAGCGTGATATAAATGTTATTCGTCTCTCTAATTTTTCTCTTGACAACTGTTGACCACGAAAGGCAAGGCCATGCCTGCCTACATATCCTTAAGCAGTGGCTGGAAGGTGTAATGGTTAAGGGCTCTGCCTCTGACACAGAAGACCAGCGTTCCAATCTCGGCTCTGTCTGCTCAGTAAGCCAGCACCTATTCAGTAGGAGACCATAGGCAAGTCTTCCTAACACAGCTACTGCCTATAGAGTGTGCCCTAGTGGCGGCAGCTCTGGCGCTTTGAGTCCGCCAGGAGAAAAGCACGATATAAATGTTATTTGTCTTGTCTAATTTTTCTTTTGGATTGAGCATACATTGTACATGCTAGGCTAGTTTCAGCTAGCTTCAGCTAGCTTCAGCTAGAAGTGTTGGTGGTATAATGGATATGTTAGTTACCTACCATACACTGAGACCTGGGTTCAATCCCCAGCCACGGTATGTAAGCTGGCTTTTGAAATACTGGAATTCCCTGGAAGATGAGACCCTCCTCCCTCCGGTAGGTGGGTGGTGGTGGTGGAGGAGGGTGGAGGGAGCACCAGGTATTAGAACCCTTGAAACATGTTTTCTATTTTTTTTTTAGCCAGTAGAAATTTTTGTAAATTTTGAAGTTCGCCGACTTTTTCGCGAACCGAACTTTCCGCGGAGGTTCGCGAACCACTATTTCTCATACCACTGTAATTTTAACATACGTATGTACATGTACTATGTACAGCGCTACGGAAGATGTTGGCGCTATATAAATAAAAAATAATAATAATAATATAAAGCAGAGAAATAGACCTGCAAAGTCCCACGACCTTGCAGGCCGCAGATCGTGCTGCCCTGGAGAGGCAGAGCTTTGCACTGTAGCTCCGTCTCTTTGCAATTAATCTCTGTGGATCAAAGCAGCGTTTTAAGGGAAACAGTCACATTAAATGTGTAACGATCGGTGTCAGCACACAGAGAAAATCTGATTATTGGTGATTTGCAGTATCACCAAGAATACAGATACATACCTGATTATTGATGATCTGCAGAATCACCAATAATACAAGTATAAATAACCTCTGGACACCTGATAAAGTGTAAGTGTTTGGTGCAACAGTATATGAGCCTGGACCACCTGAGGAGCAGGTGACCCTAGACCGTATAACGAGTATCTCCTAGACAGGGTTGGAGATAACCAGAGAGCCAGTGATTCCCTGAACTGCTGGGAGTCAGACTCTACTGCAGTCAAAGGACTCCTATGAGATAGAGTCCCTGACTGGATTGCAGAAAGGTCCCTCTGAGGGACAGGGAGTCCCTGCAGCTAATGGACACCCCACCGGGGGGGTGTCACAGGTAGAAAGGTTGGCCAGGTAGAAAGGTGGGCCAGGCCGGGTCGGCAACACACGAGCAGATAAGGTACAGAGACAGAAGGCTGATTCGGTAATCAGGGACGGGCAGGGTTAGCAACAGGTAATCAGGTATCAAATCAGAGAGCAGGAGAAGAGTCAAGAGAGCAATAGGTCATAACAGATATCAAGCAGAAGCCTAGTCTAGAGTGTGAGGTCCGTGGTCTCACACCCAGGAACTGGTCTAAAGAATAACACAGCAATGACACAGTATCCCTAAGCTTGGGTGTGAGGTCTGTAGTCTCAACACCCTGGAACTGGTCTAAAGTATAACACAGTAATAACAGTATCCCTAAGCTTGGGTGTGAGGTCCGTGGTCTCAACACCCTGGAACTGGTCTAAAGTATACACATAAGCATTCACAACGGCAGACAACGGCAGACAACCAGCAACTGACAGGCAAGATGTAGGTATAGCAGAGCACTCCTCAGCACCGCCCAGTCCCATTCAGCCAATCACCTACTGCGCTGGATGATCAGGATGATCAGCTGATTCCTCTCCTACTGGCATAAAGGGCCTGCCTGTTAGCGCGCGCGCAAGTATCTCTACAACTGTGTGCACTACTAGGCTCAGACAAACCAGACGCATGCTGCTGCGGAGAAACCGCCGGTCTGAACGCGGAACCAGCCGTCTCGCTGTCAGACCACGTGGCGGTGTCTCCGCAATCCATTACAGAATGCTAAATTGCAGGCCTAAAGTGCTTTCAAACATCTTGCATGTGTATACATCAATCAGGGAGTGTAATTAGAGTGCTGCTTCACACTGACACACCAAACTCACTGTGTAACGCACCCCAATCAGCTGTTTGCGTAGTGACGGCCATGCTGGACTGGTGTGCACTGTGGCGAGAGTGCAGGCCGTGGCGGTTTTCAAGCCCATGTGGTTGCCGGGCTGTGGTAGCTCAATGATAGAACAGTGACTGTCCAGCTGATCAAATTTGGTCTGTCCACAATGAAGCAACGACCTTATTATCTTCTTGTATGTAGGTAGGCATAGGTAGGAGTCCCAGTATAGGTAGGTAGGCATAGGTAGGTGCCTCAGTAGTTAGCTAGGCATAGGTAGGAGACCCAGTATAGGTAGGTAGGCATAGGTAGGAGACCCAGTATAGGTAGGTAGGCATAGGTAGGAGTCCCAGTATAGGTAGCTTGGCATAGGTAGGTGTCCCAGTAGTTAGCTTGGCATAGGTAGGTGTCCCAGTAGTTAGCTTGGCATAGGTAGGTGTCCCAGTAGTTAGCTTGGCATAGGTAGGAGACCCAGTATAGGTAGGTAGGCATAGGTAGGAGTCCCAGTATAGGTAGGTAGGCATAGGTAGGTGTCCCAGTATAGGTAGGTAGGCATAGGTCGGTGTACCAGTAGTTAGCTTGGCATAGGTAGGAGACCCAGTATAGGTAGGTAGGCATAGGTAGGAGTCCCAGTATAGGTAGGTAGGCATACGTAGGAGTCCCAGTATAGGTAGGAAGGCATAGGTAGGTCCCCTAGTATAGGTAGGTAGGTAGATGTCCCCGTATAGGTAAGTAGGTGCCCCAGTAGTTAGGTAGGTATAGGTAGGTGTCCCAGTATAGATAGTTAGGCAGGGCCTGGCTGGCACAGTAATAGCAATTATCAAGGTCCAGCTGCAACAGATAGGGCTGTATAATGTCAGTGTCAGTGAGCAACACACAAAAAAAACACATCAGGAAAACATTAGCTCTCAAAAGAGCTGTTGAGGAGTGCTATTTTAGCAATAACAATCAGCCAAGAGCAAGCCAAGAGCCTAACTAATCTTTCCCTAGGAGAAAAAATCTGCAGCAGCTCTCCCTAGTCTGTCTATTTGCAGCAGGCACACGAATGAGTGTCATGGCCAGCGAGCCTGCCTTATATAAGGGGGGTGTAACGATTGGTGTCAGCAAGCACCGCTATTCTGATTATTGGTGATCTGCAGTATCACCAATAATGCAAGTATAGCATGACACGATACAATCGTACACAAGAAGGTGCTGGGTACAATAGAGTATCTCTATAGGGCACAGAGATACAACCTCTAGCAAGCTGGAACAGCAGACAACAATAATAATATACAGTGTAAATTCAAGTCTGTGGAAATATCCACCACACCGTAATTCCTCAGAGGTGTGGTTACCTCTAAATGGGAACCCTGTGTGTGAGATCCTCCAAAGGACGGAGTGGAGGAGTCTCCACCTCTAGCAACAAGGGTTTGCTAGTGGCGGTCGTCTCAAAGAGGCAAGCCTCTGATAGAACCCTACAGTGGGAGACGTTCCACTGAAGGGAGAAAGGTCAGACAAAATGAGGTTCGGCAACAGATTAGGCGGAAGCAGTACAGAAACGTAAGACAAGAGAATAGTCAGAAACCAAGCCAATAGTCGATAATGGTACGGGCTGGCGAAGTACAAAATCAGGAAGCAGAAGAGTAGTCAAGACAGGCACAGAATCATACACGATAAATCAAAAAGTATAATATGTGTATATATTGGCGATAAACCAATATATAACACAATATCAGAGACAAGGCTGACTAGGTCTGAGTGCTGACACAGGGTATCGCAAACACAGACGAAGTGTGACTGAAAAGCACTTCCTTATATACTGCCTGGGAGAGAAGTCTCCACCCCAGGCAGCAACCAATCAGAGCAGGCTAAAATGTCAGCTGATCTCCAGGTCAGCTGACACGCTTTCTAAGAGTATAAAGGCATGTCTGTCGTGCGCGACCGCCCCCTAGAGGCAAGATGGCAGAGTCCTGGTGAGCAGCATGCTGGTGAGTTTGGAGCAGAGTGCTCGGATGGGATTGCGCAGCGGATGCGGACTAATTTGCGCATCCCGCGTTGAAAAGTCCACTTGCCGGATTGGATGCGACCACATTTCCGCAATCCATCCGGTGTTGCAGATTTTTCGTTACAGGGGGGGTGGGGCTCCAGGGCTTAGTGTAGCATGAATGGCTACAATGTGCCTGCTGACTGTGATACAGAGGGTCAAAGTTGACCCTCATAGTGCATTATGGGGCGAATCTAACTTCCGCAAAAGTTCGCCTGGTCCAGGCGAACGCGAACCACCAAAGTTCGCCTGGAACCGTTCGTCGACGAACCGTTCGGCCCATCTCTACTCCTGATGGGCCAAGAGAGATCTGGGGACACTGTACAATATGCTAGATTTTCAGCAGTCATGTACAAGGCTTTATACATTGTCTTATTCAATGTTGGAGCAACTCCCTGTTGATGTTCCCTTCCAGAGAACAATAGACCAAATTTAATTTTGCATGCATTGATTTCGTAGCTAAAAGTGAGATTAAGGCTCTTAGATAATAAACTTTGCCTGTCTTTCAGCTGCTACAAAGAGAGGAAGCCCTAAGTTACTGGAGCTGGGGTCCCACTGCATAAGAGTCTTTGGACTGCTGTTGCTACTTTCAAAATGGATTTGTATGGAGCAGATGGGGTCCCACAGATTTGACCAGCCATTTGATTGCTTGAAGAAGGTCCAGATTGTTAAAACATAATTGGTGGTTGCTAGACGGTTACCAAGAGGTCACCTTTATTGGCACCAGCAGCATAAGCACTGCGCATAGTCACTTGACAGCAGACAATGTAGGGAAATCACAGACATCTTCAAACAACTAAGATTTATTTGGCGATACAGGAATACAGCAGGAATACAAGTGCATCTTTAAGAATCTTGTTTAACCTTCCTGGCGGTAAGCCCGAGCTCAGTGGGAGCCACTGGAAAGTCCAAGATCGTTGTTCCGTTGAAACCGGAAGTCCCCGGCTGGTGTCACCACACTTGTTGGACCAATCAGAGCCGATGCGTTTCGATAGGATGCCTGTCTTCTTCAGGGCCTCTCCTGATTGGTTCTCGGACTCTCTCTTTTATTTCTATGACTCCACCTCCTTCTCTCATCTATTATGAACATATGCAGTTTGCTTCGAACTCTGGAGGTGTTCACGGCCGGAACCAAAGAGTTTGTGTAGAGCCTGCTGCAACATTAAGACCTTAAACTCCCTCCTCTCTGTCCATCTGGTGGGATACGTGAGTGAGTGTATCTAGATAAGTTCACTATAGCGGTCTGGCACAATCAGATTCCGTGCAAGATTGCGAGTGTAGACCTGCTAAATGAAATGACTGTTAAATGAAATATGGAGGCACCGACTAACTAACGGGCTTTTTTTTACTGGAAACTAAGGCATATATACAATTAATCTAGTGATTTATACGATTTTGAATAGAAGTTTTTTATTGCCACCGCAGCACTATTCCAAATGGACTTCTGTGAGTGCTACTTAAATACACCTTGGATGAACTGTTATCTGTCCATATACGAGCAGCCCTGAATCGTATCTTACCATCTGTGGAGCTGGCTTTTGAACAGACTGATAGTCAAATATAGGTGTATGAATGAGTGATGCGGAAGTGGTGAGATGTGTGCTATGTATACAATCAATTGTTATTTGTCACACAAGATAACGATTTTTAACAATGTTTTGTTGTTTTAATAAACATAACTTTCTCTCTTTAATATGGTAAAAAATAATTATCGGGAAGGCACAGAAAATTAATTTTACATATTTTTTACTTCGGTTGGGGTGGAGCAACCCCCGCATTTTTTTCTTGCAGCCTAATTAAATATTGGTGAAGCGTGATAACTAAAAGTACTGTATTTCACGTAGCAAATTACGTACCAGCTTATTAGACTGCTTAAAAAGATGGTATAAAACTTTGCAATAAGGCTATAGACAAATATCAACAGTGCGTAAGAGTCGGGTCTCAAACTGCATTAACCAGCACAGGTCAAAAACCAGTTATTTAGTAATTACTGCACTCTTTCTTTATCAAAATACAAATTCTGGAGTGGGTATCACCCATATAGTAGTGTTGGGCGAACACCTAGATGTTCGGGTTCGATGTTCACATAATGGAAGTCAATGGGGACCCAAACTTTCGTGCTTTGTAAAGCTTCCTTACATGCTACATACCCCAAATCTGCAGGGTATGTGCACCTTGGGAGTGGGTACAAGAGGATAAAAAATATTTGAAAAAGAGCTTATAGTTTTTGAGAAAATTGATTGTAAAGTTTCAAAGGAAAAACTGTCTTTTAAATGTGGAAAATGTCATGTTTCTTTGCACAGGTAACATGCTTTTTGTCGCCATGCAGTCATAAATGTAATACAGAGAAGAGGTTCCAGGAAAAGGGACCGGTAACGCTAACCCAGCACCAGCAGCAGCACACGTGATGGAATAAGAGGAGGCGCAGGAGGAGAAGGCCACGCTTTTTGAGACACAACCCAGGCCTTGCATGAGGACAAAAAGCGTGCGGATATAGCAATGTTTTTTGCCGCCATGCAGTCATAAATGTAATACAGATGAGAGGTTCCATAAACAGGGACCGGAAACGCTAACCCAGCAGCAGCACACGTGATGTAACAGGAGGAGGCGCAGGAGGAGAAGGCCACGCTTTGAGACACAACAACCCAGGCCTTGCATGAGGACAAGAAGCGTGCGGATAGCATGCTTTTTACCGCCATGCAGTCATAAATGTAATAAAGATGAGAGGTTCCATAAACAGGGACCGGCAATGCTAACCCAGCAGCAGCAGCAGCACACGTGATGGAACAGGAGGAGGCGCAGGAGGAGAAGGCCACGCTTTGAGACACAACAACCCAGGCCTTGCATGAGGACAAGAAGCGTGCGGATAGCATGCTTTTTACCGCCATGTAGTCATAAATGTAATAAAGATGAGAGGTTCCATAAACAGGGACCGGCAACGCTAACCCATCACAGATGGTCATTGTTCATGTTACTTGGTTGGGGTCCAGGAGTGTTGCATAGTCGTTTCCAATCCAGGATTGATTCATTTTAATTTGAGTCAGACGGTCTGCATTTTCTGTGGAGAGGCGGATACGCCGATCTGTGACGATGCCTCCGGCAGCACTGAAACAGCGTTCCGACATAACGCTCGCTGCCGGGCAAGCCAGCACCTCTATTGCGTACATTGCCAGTTCGTGCCAGGTGTCTAGCTTCGATACCCAATAGTTGAAGGGTGCAGATGGATTGTTCAACACAGCTACGCCATCTGACATGTAGTCCTTGACCATCAGTGGCGGGTGAGCGGTGTAGTACTATTCCCAGCAGACACAGAGTGGCAGTAAACACAATGCTATATAGTGTGGCTGAGCGAGCGGTGTACTACGATTCCCAGCAGACACAGAGTGGCAGTAAACAGAATGCTATATAGTGTGGCTGAGCGAGGTACACAGAGTGGCAGTAAACACAATGCTATATAGTATGGCTGAGCGAGCGGTGTACTACTATTCCCAGCAGACACAAAGTGGCAGTAAACACAATGCTATATAGTGTGGCTGAGTGAGGTACACAGAGTGGCAGTAAACAGAATGCTATATAGTGTGGCTGAGTGAGCGGTGTACTACTATTCCCAGCAGACACAGAGTGGCAGTAAACAGAATGCTATATAGTGTGGCTGAGCGAGGTACACAGAGTGGCAGTAAACAGAATGCTATATAGTGTGGCTGAGCGAGCAGTGTACTACTATTCCCAGCAGACACAGAGTGGCAGTAAACAGAATGCTATATAGTGTGGCTGAGCGAGGTACACAGAGTGGCAGTAAACACAATGCTATATAGTGTGGCTGAGCGAGCGGTGTACTACTATTCCCAGCAGACACAGAGTGGCAGTAAACAGAATGCTATATAGTGTGGCTGAGCGAGGTACACAGAGTGGCAGTAAACAGAATGCTATATAGTGTGGCTGAGCGAGCGGTGTACTACTATTCCCAGCAGACACAGAGTGGCAGTAAACAGAATGCTATATAGTGTGGCTGAGCGAGGTACACAGAGTGGCAGTAAACACAATGCTATATAGTGTGGCTGAGCGAGCGGTGTACTACTATTCCCAGCAGACACAGAGTGGCAGTAAACAGAATGCTATATAGTGTGGCTGAGCGAGGTACACAGAGTGGCAGTAAACACAATGCTATATAGTGTGGCTGAGCGAGCGGTGTACTACTATTCCCAGCAGACACAGAGTGGCAGTAAACAGAATGCTATATAGTGTGGCTGAGCGAGGTACACAGAGTGGCAGTAAACACAATGCTATATAGTGTGGCTGAGCGAGCGGTGTACTACTATTCCCAGCAGCGACACAATGACTGGGGGGACCCTGGCTAGCGTGGCTGGAGCGCGAACTACCCTGCCTGCCTACCCAAAGCTAAACCCACAGACAAATGGCGGAGATATGACGTGGTTCGGGTATTTATTTACCCGAACCACGTGACAGTTTGGCCAATCAGAGCGCGTTCGGGTCCGAACCACGTGACCCGTTCGGCCAATCACAGCGCTAGCCGAACGTTCGGGGAACGTTCGGCCATGCGCTCTTAGTTCGGCCATGTGGCCGAACGGTTTGGCCGAACACCATCAGGTGTTCGGCCGAACTCGAACATCACCAGAACAGGGTGATGTTCTGCAGAACCCGAACAGTGGCGAACACTGTTCGCCCAACACTACCATATAGTCATATTCAAATGTCCAGTGTCAGCAAGATCAGTCCAATCCTGTCAAAGGCTTCCACTCTCCCCTCCAGTTTGTACGATGAAACATCTCAAAGTATATATAAGACACAAACCATACTGTAATATGTATAGATGTTTCCACCTTTATGTGCATGGATAGGCAAGAAGCCAGAATAGGGGTGCCTTCCCCAGGATAAAACATGAGGAGCCGCCCCGCTTAATCCCCACTTACCAGCTGCTTATGGTGGATCAGGAATATAATCAACTTAGCTGCAGCTATGTTTTAAATTAAAATACAGATCCCAAAGGCTTTCTATAGTGTAAAACAGTTAATTCAATTGAAGATCTCTGAAAAGATTGCAGGTAGAATAAATATATAAAACCAAGCCTTTCTCACGAAAACCGCCGTCCACCTTCCTGGAGGTCTCCAGGGGAGGTCTCAAAGTTTACTGAAAGCGTGCAACTTCAAACTCTACTCTACACGTTTCCTCATGCTCAGTGACTCATTAATTACTTTGAGGTGTTTCATCATAAAAAACTTTAGGAGGGGGAAATTCTTGGACAGGATTGGACTGATCTTGCTGGATTAACACTGGACATTTAAATGTGACTATATGACTATATGGGTGATACCCGCTCCAGAATTTGTATTATTACACTGTTTATGGGTATGATGCTAAAATGTCTGCTTGCATGCTGAGTGGTGTTAGTTACAGTTGGGACTGGTTGCAAGGAGAATTGGCTTAAGGTGAAATCCTGCAGTGCTTTGTTAACTAATGTCCTCCATTCTCAGCACCTTTAGAGGTTTTCATATATTTCTGTTTACCTAGTTGCTTGATTGCATGTGGTTTGCGAGTACAAGGTGTTGATATGGATATTTGCTTGATTTGGCCACAAACCCCTAGCACCTGCCTTTCACCATTTAACCACAGTGAACCACAGTGTTAAAACCCCAAAAGACCAGGCCTTTTTTTGTAAAATAGGCCACTGCAGCTTTAAGGCCAAGCTGCAGGGCCGCACAACACAGCACACAAGTAACCCCCCTTTCTCCCCACCAACAGAGATCTCTGTTGGTGGTGTCTTATCACCCCCAGCATGTTTGTTTATTTTATTATAAACATTTATGTGTGCTTTTTTTAAAAATTAAAAACAGTATTTTTTTATTCACTTTCCCTCCCTCCCCAGCCAGCCTATCACAGCAATTGACTGTGATAGGCTTCAGCCTATCACTGTGGATCACTCCTTTGTGCTGTAGATCGCAGAGCTATACGGGTATATAGACAGCGGTTTCGCCGTCTAACAGTCTCCCAAGCGGCAATCGCCGCTTGGAGACTGAAGGCTACGCTCCGCCCACTAAGTAGGCTGCGTGCGATCTCCTGCAAAACAGAGCCCCAGGACTTTACGCTGATACGGTCGGCTAGTACTTAAAGAGAAACTCCGACCAAGATTTGAACTTCATCCCAATCAGTAGCTGATACCCCCTTTTACATGAGAAATCCATTCCTTTTCACAAACAGACCATTAGGGGGTGTTGTATGACTGATATTGTGGTGAAACCCCTCCCACAAGAAACTCTGAGTACCGACAGTTTCCTGTCTGTGAACCTTGTTGCATTGTGGGAAATAGCTGTTTACAGCTGTTTCCAACTGCCAAAAAAGCATGCAGCATCTACATCACCTGCAACAGTAAAAATGTCACCATGTAATAAATGTCAAAATGTAAATCAGGGATTTAAAAGATTTTACAATGCATTTTAAAAATGAAGCACTTTTTTATTACATTATTTTCACTGGAGTTCTTCTTTAAGGTCTCTGCAGGGATGAGCAAAAGTCTGTTTGTTTGTATGCATTGGTAGAGTTTGCCTATGCTCTGCTTCCGACACTTCCATTGCACTGGAAGTCCAGGCAGTGGAGCTGGGGATGCTCATTCGGATTTCGCAGAAGTGAAATTTAAGAACGTATTTCGTAAATCTGTATTTCCGAGCACTGGACCAATCAGAGAATGCAGAGACAACTCGGAAGTATTTGGCCAATCAGAGAATGCAAAAAAAAAGACCAAAAAAGGTACTCCTCGGAACTTGGAAATAACTCGGAAATCCGATTTTAGCGGAAATACTGCATTACTGCAACTCTGTCATTTTATCCTAATCACAGAACTCGGAAGCATTGGACTGATCAGAGAATGCAGAAACTACTAGGAAGTATTTGGCCAATCAGAGAATGCAAAAAATATAAAAAAGGTGGCTACTCCGAAATCGGAACTCGGAAATGAATCGTACATTTGCGGAATCAGGAATTGGCATTAACAGAAATTGTATTTTTGCGGCAAAAGAAATTGGCAATTCTGACCATCCATAAGTGGAGAAACAAAGCAGAGGACCAGAAACACAAACGATGGAAGCTATACATTCTTACAACTGAAAGCTGGCTGGAAAAATGGAGACTTCCTTTTCTAGTTTCTTTGTATTTAAGAGCTTTAGTTATACCTGGTTATTTGCAAAAGTACATTATTTTTTAATCATGTTGTCTTCTAAAGGTACCTTTATGATTCTTTAAATAAAATGAGACATTTCCCTGTTTTCTCCATTACTATATATTAAAACAATGAATCTCTGAGAACAGCACCGGTTCTACGTACTGAACTTCTGACCTTTTAATCCACAGAGGGACACTGGAAATGGATGACCTTCATTTAGCAAATAATTGTTAAAATACATGGGCAATTTACAAAAAGCTTAAACTGATTCTTTAAATCACCGCTTCTTGCCGCGTGGTAATTTCACCTTTCCGTGGCGCTGATAGAAGCACAAAATGTCAAAGTGATATTCTGAGAACTTCAGCAATGAAAAAATGTTTAAATATATATGACTTATTAATTGGATTGTGAACTGATAACTACTTACACTGATTACTTATTAATGTCAGATTACATATCCCATAATAATGAATTTAACCTTTGCCCTTGTAAATGGGACTGTATAACAATCAGAACTGGAAGGAAAACTATACAGACTACTACTTTTTTTTACAGGTATTTAATATAGAAAGCACTAAAGCCAAATGCCAGGGAAAAACTTTTAAATAGCTCTTCCCCATCCCTAACTAGCCTAGAGCAACTCTCACCATCCAAAATCCTCCTTGTACTAGCCTCCAGGACCTTCTTCTTCAGGGTCATTTTGGTTGCATAAGGCTGGTTCTTACTGCAGAGCAAAATGAACGGACACAATGGACCATCGGAAATATTGACAGATCCTATGTTAACTATACCATTAAAGAGAACCCGAGGTGGCCTTGTATTACGTAAGTGGGGCACAGAGGCTGGTTGGGCACACTAACACCAGCCTCTGTTGCCCCAACGTGTGTGTCAAAGACCCCCCTGCTCGCCGCTATACCCCCGCAGAGCTGGCGACACACAGCGTGTCGCCAGCACAATGTTTACTCTAGCGCTGTCTGTCAGCGCCGCTCCGCCGCCTCCTCCGCATCGCCGCTACCCGCCCTCGTCCCTTCCCTCCCGCTGATTGGAGGGAAGGGACGAGGGCGGGTAGCGGCGATGCGGAGGAGGCGTGGGAGCGGCGCTGACAGACAGCGATAGAGTAAACATTGTGCTGGCGACGCGCTGTGTGTCGCCAGCACTGCGGGGAGTTTAGCGGCGAGCAGGGGGGTCTTTGACACACACGATGGGGCAACAGAGGCTGGTGTTAGTGTGCCCAACCAGCCTCTGTGCCCCACTTACGTAATACAAGGCCACCTCGGGTTCTCTTTAAGCCAACATGTCAGTTCTGTCCAGGGTATATACCATCTGTTGCAATGATTAAATGCACTTTTCTGAACCTGTATAATATTTACAGACACTAGACAGAAGTCGGACATGTCATAATAGCAATAATTATTATTATTTAGTATTTATTTAGCGCTAACATTTTCCACAGAAATGCTAATATGACATTGCTGATACAAAAGGCTTGTCTAAACAGATGTTCTGTCCAGTGTTCCATTCCATGTACGTTGACTGCTCATGCACTGACCGGTCATTGCACTGAACAGTGTAGTGTAAACCCAGCCTTAAAGGGAACCCGAGGCGAAACTCAGCTAAATAAAGGCATACTTCCCAAAGAAGAGGGAGGCCTCTGGATGCTGTAGAGGGTTCTCATGTCCTCCTCACCCCGTCACCACTCACCAGGACCCTCCAGAAGATCCGGGCAGCACTCTTCTTTAACACGGGCATGGCCATATTCACATAGGCGCAGCAGCACTCTTGTCTGCCCTAATGAAGCCCATATGACTAGTGGGTGAAACTAGTTGGCGCCTATCCTGGGTACGCTCCAGCGCCTGTAGATGCTGTCCACCTTGCCATGTTTCGCCAAGCCCCCAGAAGGCTTGCCTTGTGCCAATACCAGTATCAATAGATGGGAACAGACCCTCCTATGGATGAAATCTCGTAGCCCACAGATGTTGCTCACACTGCATAAGTTTGCATAAATATACTCCCAGGGAGTGGATCAGGAGGGTTTGTGAGTTACCAACAATTGCATGCTCAATCCTGCAGCTTGCTTACATGTGCTGGAGGTTGCTTGGATCTTCTTTGTGCAGTTTGACATGCTTACCCTTTAAATCACTGATCTTTTACAGAATAATAATAATAATAATAAATAAAAAATATTTGTCCTTAGCATATTCCAAAATTATTTAAATATAACGTCAGGTGCAGAGGCATAACTAGAATTAACTGGGCCCCCCTGTGAAACTTTGGATGGGGCCCCCTCCCCCGCTTTCTGCATGGATAAACTGAGAACCAATGTAATTCAATTGGCTAGTGCAAACTTGAATGTGTTTTCCCCATGCAGATAAAAAATGACAACAATGATGCACTGCATGCATTGTCTCTATCAATTACATTAGCTTCTGTGATTAAACGTGCATGATTTCACTCACATACAGACACACATGGTGTGCAGAAAGCGCACACAGAAAACCGACAGATCAGTTTTCTCCCAGCCTTATTACACTCACTCTGTCCATCTCTGATGGAGCACAATTAGCTCTGCAGACTCTTCCAGCATCATTACAGTACAGAGCACTTGGGGAGGGGGTGGGGAGGCTGGGGGCAGGGCATTGTACACAAGAGCCTGCTGTACACTGAATAGCGACTGCCTACAAATGTTTGTATGATTCCTTATCAATGGCTGAGTAGATGCAGTCATTAGAACAATTGTACAGAGAGAAGAAAGTTTTTTTTTTCCTCTGTGTGCCTTTAGTGTCAGTTTCTCAGGAAAAAGAAACTTCTCCCCACTGGGCCCCCCCTGCTGATGCATCCCTCGCAGGGTCTATTGTTACGCCCCTGTTCAAGTGTAAGATAACACAACATATTTCCCTGTGCCACTAATTATTTAGTAAAAAAATGTAGCCATGTAAATGGAGAAGCCATGTGAAAAACATGCATCCCATCATTTAATAGCTTGTAGATGTCTCTTTTGCAGCAATATCTTGAAGTAATAATTTTCTTTATGGCTATCTGTCTTTCCCATTATTGTAGGGGAATTTGTCCCACTGTCCTTTATAGCATTTCATCAGTTTATACCAGTTATTGGGCATAAACTTAAGGTTCCACCACAGCATTTTTGATCAGGTTGTAATTTGTAGCCATTTTGTTATAGATGTGGTGGAGTGATTGGGATCATTGGCATGTTCACCATGTTTTAGCCAAGCTTCAGCTGCTGCACAGATGTCACCGCATTTGACTCAGGAATACTTTGGTGTAAAGAAGAGTATATGGTTGGCACAATGATTGCAACATACTCAGATCCTGTGGGGGCACAAAATGCCCAAATTATCATTCCTCCATAATTGAGCATGACAGTTAGTATGAGGAGTTTGTGCTGATATGATGAGTTTGGTTTTCACTAAAGAAACTCCACTTCCACTTTGATCTATCCAAAGAAATTTGTTTCAGAAGTCTTGTGGTTTGTCCAGATGGTACGTTGTAACCCTAAGTCAGGCTGCCATGCTCTTTTTTGAATAAGGTGCATGCTTCCAAGCAAGGGATACTTGTTCAGTTTATTTAATTGTATTGAACTGAATGTTAACATTGAACATGCTAATGAAGGATTAGAGATGTCAAACAGAATTTTCTGTTCATGAACAGCAAATGCGAACTTCCGAAAATGTTTGCGAAAAGGCGAACCTGGCAAACCGCCTAGACTTCAATGGGTAGGCAAATTTTAAAACCTAGAAAGATTGTTTCTGGCCACAAAAATGATGAAAACGTTGTTCAAAGGGGTCTAACACCTGAACTGTAGCATGCCAGAGGGGGGTCCATGCCAAAAGTCCCACCAAAAAATACGGAGTTGACGCAAAGTCGGATTTTAAACCCTAAGGGGCAGAAATCACATTATACACAGCTCTGGGTGTCAGTTGGCTGTGGAGTGTCACATACAGAGAAATGCAATAGTACTATCAGAATACAGTGAAATAATAATGCATTGGAGTGGTTCTGTGCCTGCAACAATACAATAGCAGTATTGTGCACACAGCTCTGGGTGTCAGTGGGCTGTGGAGTGTCACACACAAAAAACCACAGGAGACCGATGTGCTAGCCCTCATAAAGGCTGTTTGGGGTGCTTTCACAGCAAGGAGGAACATGAACACAGTCCTAGCTAATGCTTTCCCTACCTATCTGCAGCAAGTCTGACCCTGCTCTCACTAACAGTCAGCAGTCAGCAGAGAATGAATCCAATATGGCTACCGCAACTGCTTTTTTATAGGTGGGTGAGGGATCCAGGAGGGGGTGCTAGCTAATTGGCTGCCATGTGTCTCCTGACTGTGAGGTAAGGGGTCAAAGTTTGGCTCCATGATGATGTATAAGGGGCGGGTCAAACACGCCATGTGTTCGCAGAAAACGCAAACAGCGGAAATTCGCTGGATACTGTCCGCCGGCGAACTGTTCGGGACATCTCTATGAAGGATTGTAGAGTTTGACATGTACGCTATCTCTTTTCTTTTGTAATTTATTTGAGCATTGCATGGTCCGATCTTGGGGAGAATTTAGTGGGATGGTTGGTAACTGCATTTTTTCACTAACAAAATGTTAATTTTATGCAAAGTTACAGAGCTTTTAAGTATTATTGTTTCAATCACTGGACCAATGAGGAGCTCTGGTAAGATTTTTATAAGATGCTTTTTCTGGGGGTCTCTGGTAGCATTGTAGCCTATAATGTTGAGGGCATGCACTTGCACCAGGCAGCTCTGCAATTTATATTTTAGAAGAAAGAAGGCAAAATAATAGATGACCAAAATAACAACAGACCAGGAAAAAAGACTTTTGAATAAGAAGAAAGAAATATACAGATGAAAATGTCAGAAGAAAGAAATATACTGAAGAATACAAGAAGAGAGAAGCTTATAAAAAAAGAGAAGGTAGACGCATACAGATACGCAGGTAAACACCTGAAAAAAAAAAAAACAAACAAAAAAAAACAGGCGTTTGAACAATAACAACAAAATATTATTATTGATAAATATTTTTGTCAGATTTTTTTTTAAATAAAATATGACAAAAATATTTATCAAAAATGTTACATTAATCTATTTATGAAAAACAATCATGGGGTACCATTATTATTATTATTATTATTATTATTAATAAAAAAACCTCCTCTTTCCTCTTTCCATTCACATCCTTATGTGGGTGATTAATTATTCACTCTCCATGAATCAGGTAAAGATAAGTAGAGATCTTCGCGGAAGGTTCGGTTGCCGAAAAGTTCGCAAACCGCAATAGACTTCAATGGGGATGCGAACTTTGAAAAATAGAAAAAATTATGCTGGCCACAAAAGTGATGGAAAAGATGTTTCAAGGGGTCTAACATCTGGAGGGGGGCATGGCAGAGTGGGATACATGCCCAAAGTCCCGAGGAAAATCTGGATTTGACGCAAAGCAGCGTTTTAAGGGCAGAAATCACATTGAATGCTAAATTGCAGGCCTAAAGTGCTTTCAAACATCTTGCATGGGTATACATCAATCAGGGAGTGTAATTAGAGTTCTGCTTCACACTGACACACCAAACTGACTGTGTAACGCACCGCAAACAGCTGTTTGCGTAGTGACGGCCGTGCTGGACTGGTGCGCACCGTGGCCAGAGTGTAGGCCGTGGCGGTTTTCAAGCCCATATGGTCGCCGGGCTGTGGTAGCTCAATGATAGAACAACAGTGACTGTCCAGATGATCAAATTTGGTCTGTCCACAATGAAGCAACAACCTTATTATCTTATTGTATGTAGGTAGGCATAGGTAGGTGTCCCAGTAGCTAGCTAGGCATAGGTAGGAGACCCAGTATAGGTAGGTAGGCATAGGTAGGTGTCCCAGTAGTTAGCTAGGCATAGGTAGGAGACCCAGTATAAGTAGGTAGGCATAGGTAGGTGTCCCAGTAGTTAGCTAAGCATAGGTAGGAGACCCAGTATAGGTAGCTAGGCATAGGTAGGAGTCCCAGTATAGGTAGGTAGGCATAGGTAGGTGCCTCAGTAGTTAGCTAGACATAGGTAGGAGACCCAGTAGTTAGCTAGGCATAGGTAGGAGACCCAGTATAGGTAGGTAGGCATAGGTAGGTCCCCTAGTATGGGTAGGTTGGTGTCCCCGTATAGGTAAGTAGGTGCCCCAGTAGTTAGGTAGGCATAGGTAGGTGTCCCAGTATAGATAGTTAGGCAGGGCCTGGCTGGCACAGTAATAACAATTACCAAGGTCCAGCTGCAACAGATAGGGCTGTATAATTCAGTGAGCAACACACAAAACAAAACCCATCAGGAAAACATTAGAGCTCTCAAAAGAGCTGTTGAGGGGTGCTATTTTAGCAATAACAATCAGCCAGGAGCAAGCCAAGAGTCTAACTAATCTTTCCCTAGGAGAACAAGTCTGCAGCAGCTGTCCCTAGTCTGTCTCTAGCAGGCACATGAGTGAGTGTAATGGCCGGCAAACCTGCCTTATATAAGGGGGGGGGGCTCCAGGGCTTAGTGTAGCCTGAATGGCTACAATGTGCCTTCTGACTGTGATGCAGAGGGTCAAAGTTGACCCTCATAGTGCATTATGGGGTGAATCGAACTTCCGCAAAAGTTCGCTTGGTCCAGGCGACCGCGAACCCCCAAAGTTCGCCTGGAACTGTTCGCCGGCGAACCGTTCGCTACAGCTCTAAAGATAAGCCCCTAATTCTTTAAATGGACAGGGGAGCTATGCAAAAGGGGCAACATTTCTGCCTCTTTTTACAAATTTACTCGCATGTCATGACTCGTGGGATGGAATTGTTCAGGAAGAGGAGCCACAAGCTTGCCAGCTCAATTGTGCTGCCAGTGCCAGCCTGCATTGAGAACAACGGGTTTATAAAGGATTGGAGGTCTATTCCATTTATCAATTTGCATAAAATAAATGCTTGAAGTTAAGAAAACTTTTGGATGGAGTGACTTTTTGGTAATCCATCAAGAGTCATCTCAGATCTTTTCCAATCTTAATAACTATATGTAAACAAACAAAAACATCTAATTCTAAATGCCACCCCGAATGATACACACATAGATTTATTAATAGTAGTATTGCCCCCTTTGTTAAAGACCAATTATTAGGATACTGGCACCTGCTGATAGGGGAAAAAGAGAGAAAAGAAAAGAAATGTTCAGTTGAACAGAAATGCCAAAAAATTGCAGAAGATCCATTTCAGTCTAGACATCTTGGTGTGCTCTACATTTTGCCATCCATTCCTCTTTGACTTCAGGTCAAAGATGGATTTTGAGGATAATGAGCCATGGGGATCCCTCATCCTGTAACATTTGACATTATTTAATTTAAGATGGATTTTCAATTCCTTGCACTTACAAAAAGAAAAAGAAAAAAACTGAAATATCTTCTCAGGTGGATTTTCAAAGTCAGACAAGTAGAAAAGTTCCCTCTCCAAGATATAGAGTATGAGGTCTGGAATCAGCTATGAATTGGTACGGGAGATTTTTGAAAACTTTTTTCAGTTCATCACCAATAGATGATAAGAATCAGTTGGAAGCCATATTTGATGTATTCTCTTGTTTGGCTAAAAGTAGCCCCAGGGTTTTTCATATCATAGGATTTGTGAACATCACGTACTGACACATTTATATCACACTGACACCTTGTTAATATTAACATTCACAAGCTGCATATGGTAGGTTTTTTTGCTCTTACAATTACTTGATTAAATAGAAGACTGGTTATATTTCAAATGATTTGAATTCCAATCTTAATTCACCACTTGCATTTCATGCCTAGTAAAAGATCAGTGTAATAAAATGGTGACCAAGGGGTACACATGAGTTTATAATTGGCATATAAATGAATAGAAATACATTTAAAAAGTCATGTTAGTGTAACCTTTTCCAGTCCAGTGTAGATATTATATCAGCTGATTACTACGGCTATACGCTTCTCTGCAGGGTTGTGCCCATCATTAATGATTCAGGTCATGTCAAGGCTACAGTTGCTTAAACGGAAAATAAACCATAAAATGGGTTTAATTACTGTAACATCTGCATTTTTCCTGACAGATCTAATCTTAAAGTCACAGTGAGCTATGATTGCCACCTTGCATCTCAAGATGGAAAAATGTGATCTATAATTGTGCATTCCACTATAAATGTACATCTGTCATTAAATAACTACGTAAAGAAAAGCGCACGCCTTGTTGAAAGATAAAATGTAGACCCTTGCCCAATTTATATACTGTAATAATAGTTAAAACGCAATTACTATAATCCATCAGCACTTGTACTATATGCATATTCTGTCTCCACTAAAAACAGAACTAGGGATGGTCATTAAGATACAAATAATCCCGAGTTATTGCAGGAATATGCAAATTTTAAATGAAAATGTATCCAGCTTGAAAATGGACCAATAAAAACCCACCAAATTGGAATTTGATTGGTCAATTTTCAAGCTGCAAAAACTTGCTTACAAAATTTGCATAAGCCTACATCAGTTTGAAATTATTTGCATCTCATTGACCAACAGGGCTATATTACCAAAAGGCTTTTGTGAGATGATGTCATGTCATGTAGCAAACCTGGGAAGGCTGCAGTGCCTAAGAAATAGAGTTTTACAAATCTGGTATTAGATGCCAGATGTAGAAGGTGCATAGACAAACAGTTGTGGGAAATAGGCAAAGGGGCAGAGCATGCAGGGAAGCTGCCCAATAGCTTACATAGAGCTGAATGTTTAACCGGTTCAGCACTGCAGTGCCAAAAATCTCATGCATCCGAGCAACATTCACCTCCCATTCATTCGCCTATAACTTTATTGCTACTTATCACAATGAATTGATCTATATCTTGTTTTTTCCGCCACTAATTAGGCTTTCTTTGGGTGTTACATTTTGCTAAGAATTATTTTTTTCTAAATCCATTTTAACAGGAAGATTAAGAAAGAAATTAAAAAAATTCATTATTTCTCAGTTTTTGCCATTATAGTTTGAAATTAATATAAGCTACCGTAATTAAAACTCATGTATTTTATTTGCCCATCTGTCCCGGTTATTACACCATTTAAACGATGTCCCTATCACAATTTATGGTGCCGATATTTCATTTAGAAATAAAGGTGCATTTTTTCAATTTGCGTCCATCACTATTTATAAATAATATAATAACATACTCTCTTGACATGCATATTTAAAAAGTTCAGACCCTTGGGTAACTATTGGGTAACTCGCCCCCCCCAAAAAAAAATCCATGTACCTGGCTAGTAGCTAGTCCGATACATGAAGCAAGATGGGGCATCCTTTGCTAGAATGGTTCCTGTAGCACCCCCTTCTAGCCTCTGAGATAGCCCTTCCCTGCTTGCTGCAAGCTTGCTCCTGTTTTGTGTAAGTGTTCTGTGACCTGGAAGTACTTACGGGGTCATGGCTATTTTGGATTACAGTTGAACGTTTTTGACAGCCCAAAAAGAGCAAAAACAGCAGAGGGAGAATGGCAGAAAGTGGAGGATCATGAATCAGAGGGTGACCTGGTTCAGGTGCTATTTTTTTTTGTGTGTGTGTTTGTTTCTTTTTTGTGTGTGTTTTACTAAATTTTTAAAATAAAAACAATACAATAATCCCTTCTCTGTATGTTCTGTTATTATCTGTGTGCTCATCAACGTACTTACATAACAAGGCATATCCTTGTCCCCATAGCCTTCAGCTATGGTCTATACAACAACCATATATTAACAAAGATGATTAATCTTGCATTGCAGTTCAACCAAAGGCAATGCAAATAAGGCAACATTCCATATTCATAATTTTACATTAAACTACACTGTATATAATCTTGGGCATGGCAGCATCAAGTCAGGTATGGGAAGTTGGATTCAAAAATGGAAGCATACCTTTGAAAAGGTTAAGACATCATTTTGTAACTTCCTGACTGTAATGCTGATCTGCAAACTAGATCTAGATTAGTGGGTCGGTCTAATAAGGCAGTTTTGGAGATCTCCAGTAATGATTTCATCAGCAATCCAGTAGACCTGGGCTAGATTAAAATGTCTGCTATTAAGTGGTTTGGACTTGCTACACTTACTACTCATATCAGATCATGGTCAGGGGTAGGTTACGTAGCCCAGGCACCAATTAATTTAAGCATTGTGCAAAATAACAAGCATCCTTATTTAAATAGCCCAAGTGGTTAAACTCTAGGCAATCCACAACCCTCAACCCTTTTCAGGCATTGATCCAGTTTTAAATGTGTGTTTGAACACAGAGCTGCTACTATGGCAACACATCTATTAATACACAAGTAGATGCAACACAACTCAGCACCATGGCCAGTGATAGGATTTCAGAGCTATCAACACATTAAGTCTGGTCAATCGGCTCTTTTTCTTTAGGACTGATACACAAGCCAATATTTATTCCTGATCAAGGAGGGATGTGATAAAAATGAACAGGTTGTCCAGAAGTGAATTCTGGAAATATCAATATTATTAGTCAATTAACAGATCACTCAACAATCAAAGGACCACTATTGTGGAAAAAAATAAAAATAAAATACATGTGTACCTTTAGATTGTAAGCTCACAAGGGCAGGGCTCTCTCACCCTTTTGTGTCTTGAAATTTGTAACACATTTTATTTGTTACTTCTGTCACTGCAATTGGCAATTTTGTATTTTGTACGGATTCTGTATATTGTACCTACCAACCCTGTATTTTGTATATGGGTGTATACCATTGTCTGTATTACTTTGTACCCCATGTTTGTTTCTTACTTTGTACACTGCTGCGGAATATGTTGGCACTTTAATAATATATTTATTTATTTATTTATTAGAAGTACATTTCTCTCAGATTAAAATGCACCATGAATTTATTTTCTCCTATGTTCCTGTCACTTACAGTAGGCAGTATAAATATGACACTTATGACTGGCTATGGACAAGTCCATCTCCTCATAGAGGATGTTCAAGACTTTATCTTAAAATGTACACAATGAACTGGAGTTATTCAGTCCAACTGTCAAAATAGTGTGCAAGCTGCTGTTTTGCACCTGTTGAGCTGGTTGGCACAGCTGTCCCCGGTTAGTCGTGGTGGTTGGTTTGCTTTGGAGCAGTTTGGAGTATTTGGAGTGGTGTGGAGCTTTGGATTGTCCCACGGACTGTGGTAGTTTGTGCGGGGTGTGGATGTTTTTGGGCTGGACGGTTTTGGGGTGTGGACAGATGTGGGTGGGGGCTGTTTGTTTGTTTATTTATTTATTGTTCCTTCTCTGTGGTGCCTCTTGTGCATCGTCTTGTTATCTCTTTGTAGAAACCTGTGTCTGTTACCGTCGGGAAGTTGCTTGCTGGTTGGATGGAGGTGACTTTAGGTCAAGGCTGCTGGGGAGGGGGTGATTGAGGGCAGCGCTGTATGGGTGTATGGGTATGTAGTGCACTATTTATTCCAATATACAGCATAATCTCTGTATCGCCTCATGTTGGCTGTTATTTTTCTTTTCTTTGATTATCATTAATAAAATATTCTTTTCAAACTGTGATGCAAACTTTACCTGACATGAGGAGCACTGCTGAAGGTATGCTGAGTTTGAGAAAAAAAAATTGTGTGCTAGTTGCAGACTGGTTAACATCTTTGTATAGGTCCTGTGCAGCGATTTTGTAAACAATCTTGTCACTAAACTGTCCCTCAGAGGGGCTCACAATCTAACCCCTACCATAGTCATATCTATGTATGTATTGTGTAGTGTATGCAGCATAGTCTAGGGCCAATTTAGGGAGAAGCCAATTAATTTTTCTGTACGTTTTTAGGTTGTGGGAGGAAACCAGAGTGCCCAAAGGAAACCCACACAGACACAGGGATACCATACAAACTCTTTACAGATAATGACCTTGCTGGGACCCAATGCTATAAAGAAAGAGTGCTAACCACTATGCTACCATGCCGCTTAACCTCCTTAGCGTTCTGATTCTTTCTGGATTTTTAAAGTGGCGCAATTTTACCATGAACATTTGCTGTATTCTTTTGGCCTGTAATCCTTAGGGATAGCTTACTAATAACAAGGCGATGAATTGTGGTATTAATACACCACTATAGCTGCTTTTTCCAGTGCAATACCATAACAAAAACTCACTTGCATTTTATTACCTTATAACATAATAAAATTCAATTCATTTTTTTTTTTTTTTTTGCAGTCCTGCTGCATAACGCAAACATATACCATACGGTATCTTTTTTTTGCAGGAAAAAATAATGCAGCCAACAAAAACACAAAGCATGCATACATTTTGCAAATAATGCAAATAATAACATACAAAATTAACCATATACAATACAGCAGATATTTTTTGCTGAAAAAAGAATGCGACTAAAACATGAAAAAAAATTAATACACGTCCCTGATGTGATAAATTTTGAAGCAGGGGACTGGACACAGTCCAACATCGCAGTCAGGACAGTGGTACATGCCATCTGTTTTTGAGCAGCACACACATCCTTGTGGGTGTTGCCTTTTTTGCGGTTGGTGGGACATACTCCACAAAATGGTGGCCAAAGAGGCGTTCCAGGTTGACCACCCCAACAGTACGGCGTCCAGGTCTCTGCACAGCCACTGATGGCATGTGATGTTTCATCAGAATAGACTCTACCACTCTCCAGATAAAATCCACATGATGCCCAGGGCGGTCGCTGTATTTCTGGAACAAAACGTAAGCGTTCCATAAGCATTGCTCCAAGAGATGGCGGAAGATTTATTTTGCTGCTTTCTCATAGCCGGGTAAAATGTTGTCTCCTGGTCAGCCTTGTCAACTCCTCCCATCGTGTTATTATAATCCATAACAAACTGTGGCTTTGGGATGTCTTTGCCACCTCTTGTGTGTACCACCAGGGCCAGGCCGAGGCATAGGCTGGAGAGGCTCCAGCCTCGGGGCGCAGTGTAGGAGGGGGCGCACAATTCATTCACCTGTCATTCCTAATTGTGTTTGAAGTAGAAATAAATAACAAAAGGGGATACATGGCAGTGACTGCAAGCCAGGTAACTAGAGATTAAGGTGTTGGGGGGTTGGGGGCCCTGGGGTGCCTCTTAGTCTAATAGCAATCAGTGGGTGACGGCTGGGGTGGCAGGGATGGAGGGGCGCACTTTGGTGTCTCAGCCTTGGGTGCTGGAGGACATTGTCCCAGCTCTGTGTACCACAGTAGTTAAAGCGTTATGGACGGTACTCTTGAGGCAAGCATCTTTTTTTATCTCTCCAACGCAAGGCCATCATTTTGCCTTTTTGTCACGCAACAATCTCCCCAGGCCTGAGTTTTTTAGAGGCAAAGGACGATGGCAAGTTGCGGCGGTAAGGCCTTACAGTTCCGTAGCAATTGGTCTTGTTCTGTACAAGAATCTCACACAATTCTGGCGATGTATAGAAATTGTCAGTTGTTACGCAGTAACCCTGGTTAAGCAATGACTCCATAAGTGTTAGAACGGATGATGTCGCCATGCCGTAGTTGCTGAAGGTCTGGCTGAAACGGGTACCCTTGCCTGTATACAATACAGAGTTCCATATATAGCCGGAAGCTGATTCGCAAAGTCTATACGATTTTAGACCATATCATGCTCTTTTTGAGGCTATATACTGGATCCAGCTTAGCCTCCCTTTATACGCCATCAAGTTCTCATCCACACTGATATCCCTTTCTGGCACATAGGTCTCTCTCAAGTTTCTTTGGATGAACAGAGCTGGTAAACATCCCAGATTTTTCAGAGTTTTGGGGCAGGATGAGAACTTTCATCATACTCCTCATTATTTGCAAAATGTATAAACTTCATTATCAGCGAATACCTGCATTCAGGCGTGACTGTGCCAAAGAACGGAGTGGCAAGTAAGCGGCTGGCGCTCCAGTACCATTTCTGTATTGGTTTACCCACCACTCCTTGAAGGATGACCAATCCCATAAACACCCACAATTCATCAGAGTTTACTGGTTTCCCACTTACGGTTTCGTGACAGCCTCAACTGAGGAGCCGCCAACTGCTGCTTGCATGTCTATTGGTCTCCATAACAATAATATCAATTACGTCATCTGTCAGGAATAACGCCAAGAATGCCAAGGGGTCGTCGTGCTCAACGTCCACTTTCAATCCTGATGCTCCAGTGAAGGGAAATCTTGGCGATGCGTGCTGCAGTCAAGAGGGCACCAAGTGCGCACATCGCTAATGTCAAGCAGTGAGTCGTCACTGTCGGTGTCGCTGTCAGATGAGGAACTTTTCCAGCTTTTGCTATCACTCTCATCAAGCTGTTCCAAATCGCTGTCGCTATTTTCAAGCTGCTCTAAAACAGCTTTTTGGGTACACAGACGCTTGGATGCCATGGATGCTGTGAAAATCGCACTGACAGAGAGACAATCTCACTAATCAAACTTCCACAGATAACTCTGAGATAAGTATGTATCTATTTATGTATGCTAATTTATACAAAGCTTTATTGACAATGTTATGTGTATATGTCCGTGTAAAGTATTGTGTGCTGTATGTATGTGTATAATTTGTACTTTGTTTTTGGATACTAACTTTATTATTACCATTTTTTGTACATTGTAACTTTATTTTTTTTTGGGGGGGGGGGGGGAGGGATGGGACACTGTGACTTTTTTTTTTGGGGGGGGGGGGATGGGACACTGTAACTTCATTTTATTTTATTCTTACACTGTGATTATATTTTTTTTGGGGGGGGGGCACTGTACCCGACGATTGCGCTAGTACGCCACTAATCACAGGGACACGCCGGAGGAGACAGAGAAGATGGGAACACCGAGCATCACAGTGGAGGGGGCAGAGCTGTTAGGAGGAGCCATGCACGCGCACGGCAGGAAGGGGAAGAGAGGGACAAGACAGGACTGGAGAACAGCGCGGAGGTCGCGAATCTCCGTTACTGCAGCAGCAGCGGCCGCATGTGAGTCACCACGACCCAGGCTCGGGATCAACGATAACAGCAACATTTTTTACCCTGAGCCTGGGTTGGGAAAACCAGAAGAGGGGTTAAGAACACTTTCAGAAATGTATTAGAAGAAATTCTACATTTGTATTAAGTAACCAAAGCACATATCTGTGTTTGAATTGAAGGCTTAAAGTTTAGTACAGTTTACTAAGGACTAAGGCCTCGATTCATAAAACTGCCTGCGAGCGGGGAAAGTCGAGCGGGGAAACACCGCTGTCGGTATTTCCGCCTTCAGGGTGGTAATTCATAAAAATTTAGCTACTTGTGATATACGTGCGGAGATACTCCGCTGTAGGCAGGCGTTAGGCTGTCGGGAGACGTGCGGAAACGGGAAGCAGGCGGAATCCCTCCGTGCGGTGTTCTCTCTGCAGCTGCTTGGGAGGTCTGTCCCATTCACTGCAATGTATTCCGCACGCTTCTCGCCACATCAGAGGTAGCGGTAATACCCGTCCGCATACCGCTACCTCTAATCTTTATGAATTGACATTTGTTACTGTTGCTGTGATAATCACCGCGCAAGGCGGTGATTGATCACTCTGCTCGCAAATGTCGGCTTTTCATGCGGAAAAAGCCTTTATGAATGCATATTTTGGTGTGTGGTCGGTAAAGTGAGCGTTTTTTTGCATTTCCGAATGCGGGAATGCTTTATGAATCGAGGCCATAGTCTCTATAGAAGTCAATTGAATTTCTTTTCATGTTCCAAGTTCTCTGTAGACAAATCATCTTGGAACAGATGGATCAGCATGCCCTGCTTCGCAGTGCATCAGAGCAACCCAAGTTCTGAAGGCAGAAGGGATTAGCATAAAAACAAAACAAAACTGAGCTGAACAAATACTTAAAGCTAAATTCTGTAATCATATGCAGCATCTTCTGACTTGCTCCTGTCAAGTTTCACCAACAATACACCAGATTTAGAACTAGCAGTAAAAAAATAAAAACACATCGTACCAACAAGCAAAACAAAAAGGTACCTTAGTAAGATTTTGAATAGAAAATATTCCCTTGTTTAAGCACTTAAAAGAAAAGAAAAAGTTTGAAAAATCATTTCTATTAACAAATTGTTTTTGCAAAAGCAAGTTGTTCAATGAGAAAGTGTTTTTTTTGTGCAAAATTAAAGTGACTTATCAAAGAGGGGTGATTAACCCCCCCTTTGATTCCTATTATTACGGGTGCATATCAATTCGGCGCCGCTCAGTTACGACGGCTCTCACTGCTGCCTCTAAACTTTGAGGTGGCATTAAATACAATTCCCCCTCCGAGTTGTTGCAACCCGGAGGGAGATGTAATTCGGGGTCTGGCAGCTGCCAGAGCCCTGAATTACCGCTACGCGCCCCGCACAGCATAACATTGCTGCTATGGGGCCCCCAGTTTTGGCGCTCGGCTCTCAGAGCCACGCGCAGAAATCAGCTGATCCACATTATTACACCTCCTTTCTGTGTGTTTGGAAATTGGGGAACACTTCATGGGTAAATATCTCTTTAGAAGCAGTTGGTTAAAAAGATAAATACACAAAAAACAAAGGTTTGGGTTTCGTAATGCATCACTAAATGAGTCTGTCAGAACTTACCTGTATATAATGTAATGCCTATTACTGACAATATTAATTTATAAATTATTAGGCAATGTTTGTCCATTGTAAAAACTTTCCTCTCACAGATTTACATTCTTAGGCCTGGGACCCACTACAAAGCGCAAAGCTTTATCGCAATCACTAGCGATTTGTGATAGCGCTTTGCAAGTGATTTTGGGAGCAATTTCCCTCCTCCTATACAATACATTAGAAAATGCTCCCAAAATGCTGCATGTCCTGCGATTGGGATTTGCCTAATCACAATCACTCTAGTGGAATCTGTCCCATCCTTTTACATTGGCAGAGCATTTAGGGGTTGCTTTCAATCGCTAGTGATTTCCCTCACTCAAAAAAAATTCTCTAGTGGGTTCCAGCCCTCAGAGGTAGCCAACTAGCCATACATCTAGTGATGAATGGGCAGATTCAACCAAGAAACAAATCTCTCTCTAATCAAATATGATTAGAGAGAGATCTGTTGTCTGCCCATACACGGCACGCAGATTTCTGATCAATTTACACATAACATTAATCCAGACTCGACTTTGTGATGCAACATCCACCACCCTAATGTCCAATGTGCCCCCCGGTGCCCAGTGCAGTATACATTACATGTCAGTGCCCATCGCTGGCTCCAGACTCTGTCCTCTGTCCATACATGCACCCCATGTGGTTGCCAGAGCAACATGGGTGCGTGTGACATATGCCCCCTGGACATTAGGGGAGACAGTGTCAGGGGTTTCATTGGGTTTATCATTTATCCTTATATCACTTGGTGTTACTTGATAAACCTCTTGCAGCATGTCCGATTGACATGCTTTGCCCAAAATTGGTTGCATCGTCGATCAGGCGTGCACTTGGCGGGACTGATTTTCATCCGATTCAATAATAATTATTGAATCGGTGGGTCAATTGTCCGCCAAGTCGATAGATTTATGGGCACATAATCTATACTTTTGACAAGGTGAATCACAAAGGAAAGTTTCCTCTGTGGAGTGAGCAGGATTGTCATCATAGCCTAAGTTCAATATTAGTGGGAATGTGGGGTTACACACCAATATACAGTGGGTTTCAAAAGTATTCGGCCCCCTTGATGTTTTCCACATTTTGTCATATTGCTGCCACAAACATGAATCGATTGTATTGGAATTCCACATGAAAGACCAACACAAAGTACTGTACACATGAGAAGTGGAACGAAAATCATACATGATTCCAAACATTTTTTTAACAAATAAATAAATGCAAAGTGGTGTGTGCATAATTATTTGGCCCCCTTATCTGAGTGCAGTCAGTTGCCTAAAGACATTGCCTGATGAGTGCTAATGACTAAATAGAGTGCACCTGTGTGTAATTTAATGTCAGTACAAATACAGCTGCTCTGTGAGGGCCTCAGAGGTTGTCTAAGAGAATATTGGGAGCAACAACACCGTGAAGTCCAAAGAACACACAAGACAGGTCAGGGATCAAGTTATTGAGAAATTTAAAGCAGGCTTAGACTACGAAAAGATTTAAAAAGCTTTGAACATCCCACGAAGCACTGTTCAAGCGATCATTCAGAAATGGAAGGAGTATGGCACAACTGTAAACCTACCAAGACAAGGCTGTCCACCTAAGCTCACAGGCCGAACAAGGAGAGCGCTGATCAGAAATGCAGTCAATAGGCCCATGGTGACTCTGGACGAGCTGCAGAGGTCTACAGCTCAGGTGGGAGACTCTGTCCAGGAAGAAGGTGCTCTGGTCAAAATGCAAAACGCTATGCGTGGCGGAAAACTAACACTGCACATCACTCTGAACACACTATCCCCACTGTCAAATATGGTGGTGGCAGCATCATGCTCGGGGGTTGCATCTCTTCAGCAGGGACAGGGAAGCTAGTCAGAGTTGATGGATAGATGGATGGAGCCAAATACAGGGCAAACTTGGAAGAAAACCTCTTGGAGACTGCAAAAGACTTGAGACTGGGGCGGAGGTTCACCTTCCAGCAGGACAATGACTCTAAACATAAAGCCAGGGCAACAATGGAATGGTTTAAAACAAAACATATTCATGTGTTAGAATAGCCCAGTCAAAGTCCAGATCTAAATCCAATCGAAAATCTGTGGCAAGATCTGAAAACTGCTGTTCACAAATGCTGTCCATCTAATCTGACTGAGCTGGAGCTGTTTTGAAAAGAAGAATGGGCAAGGAGTTCAGTCTCTAGATGTGCAAAGCTGGTAGAGACATACCCTAAAAGACTGGCAGCTGTAATTGCAGCAAAAGGTGGTTCTACAAAGTATTGACTCAGGGGGCCGAATAATTACGCACACCCCACTTTGCAGTTATTTATTTGTAAAAAAATATTTGGAATGATATATGATTTTCGATCCACTTCTCACATGTACTTTGTATTGGTCTTTCACGTAAAATTCCAATAAAATTGATTCATGTTTGTGGCAGTAATGTGACAAAATGTGTATAACTTCAAGGGGGCTGAATCCTTTTGCAACCCACTGTATAGCAATATATATATATATATATATATATATATATATATATATATATATATATATATATATATATTAGGCTAAGTGCCTCAACCTTCAAGCAAGAAGAAGAAGTAGTGCCCTGCCCCCAGGGGCGGTCCTATACTTGCCGCTGAGCTGGAGGGGGTAGCGGGCAGGAAGAGGGCATTGGGCACAGCGGCGGGGAAGGGGGTCGGACCCCCCTCCCTCATCTGGGTCCCCCATTTGCGCTCCCCCTCTAGCTTAAGTTCAGCAGCAGCCGCTGCTATTAGTAAGAGGCAATGAGCTGGGATGACTCACCGCTTCCGCGTTCCAACGTGCATTCCACCGTCGTCACTTCCTGCAATGCCGTCCAACACAGTGGGCGGCATTGCAGGAAGTGACGACAGTGGAACGCACGCTGGAACGCGGAAGAGGCGAGTCATCCCCGCCCTCTGCCTCTTACTAATAGCGGCGGCTGCTGCTGAGCTTAAGCTGGAGGGGGAGCGCAGATGGGGGACCCAGGTGAGGGAGGGGGGACCGCTGTGCCCAATACCCCCTTCCTGCCCGCTACCCTCTTATGTGGCGTATGCTACGCTGCGGGTCCGCTAGTATATATATATATACAGTATACTGTATCCTACTGCTTGATCCATTTGTTTAAATCAACCTGGGAAATTAGAAATAGGATCAGCCAATAAAGTATGTGGAATGCATGGAGATTCTTGAAAATGAATCAGACCATATAAGTCCTAGAAAAATCAAGCTTAGACTGGTTGGAAATAGTATCACAAGCTGGACAACAATTAATTGTTTTTGTGCATGTAACATATTACACAACTGAAACATGTAAATAAAAATGATTGTATTATTATTATAGATGTATTAGAAATAGAGACCTTCGATTTTCGGTTCACGAACCCGATTCGCGAACTTCCGCGGAAGGTTCGGTTCGCGGAAAAGTTCGCGAACCGCAATAGACTTCAATGGGGATGCGAACTTTGAAAAATAGAAAAAATTATGCTGGCCACAAAAGTGATGGAAAAGATGTTTCAATGGGTCTAACACCTGGAGGGGGGCATGGCGGAGTGGGATACATGCCCAAAGTCCCGGGGAAAAATCTGGATTTGACGCAAAGCAGCGTTTTAAGGGCAGAAATCACATTGAATGCTAAATTGCAGGCCTAAAGTGCTTTAAAACATCTTGCATGGGTATACATCAATCAGGGAGTGTAATTAGAGTTCTGCTTCACACTGACACACCAAACTCACTGTGTAACGCACCGCAAACACCTGTTTGCGTAGTGACGGCTGTGCTGGACTGATGTGCAACATGGCCAGAGTGCAGGCCGTTTTCTAGCCCATATGGTCGCCGGGCTGTGGTAGCTCAATGATAGAACAGTGACTGTCCAGATGATCAAATTTGGTCTGTCCACAATTAAGCAACGACCTTATTATCTTCTTGTATGTAGGTAGGCATAGGTAGGAGTCCCAGTATAGGTAGGCATAGGTAGGTGCCTCAGTAGTTAGCTAGGCATAGGTAGGAGACCCAGTATAGGTAGGTAGGCATAGGTAGGTGTCCCAGTAGTTAGCTAGGCATAGGTAGGAGACCCAGTATAGGTAGGTAGGTGCCTCAGTAGTTAGCTAGGCAAAGGTAGGAGACCCAGTATAGGTAGGTAGGTGCCTCAGTAGTTAGCTAGGCAAAGGTAGGAGACCCAGTATAGGTAGGTAGGTGCCTCAGTAGTTAGCTAGGCATAGGTGGGAGACCCAGTATAGGTAGGTAGGTGCCTCAGAAGTTAGCTAGGCAAAGGTAGGAGACCCAGTATAGGTAGGTAGGTGCCCCAGTAGTTAGCTAGGCATAGGTAGGAGACCCAGTATAGGTAGGTAGGTGCCTCAGTAGTTAGCTAGGCAAAGGTAGGAGACCCAGTATAGGGAGGTAGGTATCTCAGTAGTCAGCTAGGCATAGGTAGGAGACCCAGTATAGGTAGGCAGGCATAGGTAGGTGTCCCAGTTGTTAGCTAGGCATAGGTAGGAGATCCACTATAAGTAGGTAGGCATAGGTAGGTCCCCTAGTATAGGTAGGTAGGTAGGTGTCCCCGTATAAGTAAGCAGGTGCCCCGGTAGTTAGCTAGGCATAGGTAGGAGACCCAGTATATGTAGGTAGGCATAGGTAGGTGTCCCGGTAGTTAGCTAGGCATAGGTAGGAGACCCACTATAGGTAGGTAGGCATAGGTAGGTCCCCTAGTATAGGTAGGTAGGTAGGTGTCCCCGTATAGGTAAGTAGGTGCCCCAGTAGTTAGGTAGGCATAGGTAGGTGTCCCAGTATAGATAGTTAGGCAGGGCCTGGCTGGCACAGTAATAACAATTACCAAGATCCAGCTGCAACAGATAGGGCTGTATAATGTCAGTGAGCAACACACACAAAAAAAACAAACACATCAGGAAAACATTAGCTCTCAAAAGAGCTGTTGAGGGGGGCTATTTAACAATAACAATCAGCCAGGAGCAAGCCAAGAGCCTAACTAATCTTTCCGTAGGAGAAAAAATCTGCAGCAGCTCTTCCTAGTCTGTCTATTTGCAGCAGGCACACGAGTGAGTGTCATGGCCAGCGAGCCTGCCTTATATAAGGGGGGGTTGGGCTCCAGGGCTTAGTGTAGCCTGAATGGCTACAATGTGCCTGCTGACTGTGATGCAGAGGGTCAAAGTTGACCCTCATAGTGCATTATGGGGCGAATCAAACTTCCGAAAAAGTTCACCTGGTGCAGGTGAACGCAAACCTCCAACGTTCGCCTAGAACCGTTCGTCGGCGAACCGTTCGCTACATCTCTAATTAGAAACAGGGTCTGCCCAGTAAAGCATAAACAATCAGATTAATACACCTCCAGCTGTGCCTACATCTTTCCATGATGGCTGAGAAAAACTGGAAAACTTTTAGTTTTCTTCAATTTAAAATGGGCTGCCTGCCCAGAGACATGAGCAGTAGCTCTATAGTCTGCACCAGTCATATTGTTGCTAATGGACAGATACACTCTAAGGCTTAGCTATAGAACTGGATCTAACACACAAGTAACCAGGATTTTTGAACTTTACAGGAGCAAGGGGTCAAACATTAATGTCAGGGCCAGATTTAGGGGAAAGCCAGGAAAGGCATGTGCCTAGGGTGCCAGAATCCACCTAATCTTAAGTGCGGATGGTGACAGATTGACTGCACCTGTCAACAACGCAGTCAACAGCCCTGAGAGGAGCCGCTCGACGAGTCGAGTTGGAGTGGTGCAGGCTGGTGGAGCGAGTGAGCTAGCCTGCAGCAGCCAGCATGCTGCAAGCAGACTCTCTACTGTAACCCCCCTCCCCCCCCCGGCAGCTTCCTGTTAGTGGCTGCATCACTTAGCTCAGTGCCCCTCTCTCCCCCCTTCCTCGAGCCTACCCCCGCACGTTCCCGCAGAGCAGGAGCAGAGACTGTCTCTTTAACTCTCCAGTCTTCCAGCGTCAAAGCTTCCTTTGTCCCGCTGCCGCTGGGCACCTCTCTCTTGCTGGAGATTCCCATCATGTGACTCGCTGGTAACCTGCCGGCAAGTCACATGTGAGAGACGCTGACTGTAGAGAGAGGCGCCCAGTGGCAGCAGGACAAAGGAAGTTTCGGCCCTGGAAGATTGGAGAGGTAAAGTGACTGTCTCTGCTCCTGCTCTGCGGGAACGTGCGGGGAGAGGCTCGGGAAGTGTGTGTGTGGGGGGGGGGGGGAAGAGGGACAGAGGACATCATCTGCACTGGTTGGGGGGTTATTGAAGAAGTCTGGCTGAGGGGAGTTCGGGAAACATTCACTCCCGCCCCATACTAACAGGGGGACACAACATAGCATCTGGCTACATATGGTAATGGGGGGTATGTTATAGCATTTGGCTACCTGTGGTAATGAAAGGGGGGGGGGGGTTGATGACATCTAGCTACCTGTGGTAAGGTATATGGCATCCTGCCACCTGTAGTAAATGGGTGGGATGATAGCATCTTGCTACCTGTGATAAGGGGGGGGGGTGATAGAGGGATAGCATCTGGCTACCTGTGGGTAAAGAGAGGGAGGTGATAGCATCTGGCTACCTGTGGTAAAAGAAAGGGGGGACAGCACCTGACTACCTATTCTAAGTTGGAGGGGCAGCACCTGACTACCTATACTAAAGGGTGGGACAGCATCTGGCTACCTATACTGGGGGTCATGAACATATTCAACCCCCCAACTGCTGCCTGGGACCCTATTTTTACTCATGGCTGTGCTCCCATGTACAAGTGCAACTGTACTGGGCAAGTATGGTGCTCACATTCCCGTTAGCACAAAAACAGACATGCACGAAAGGCTTTGTGCTTCTGGGCATGTGCGGACCATACTTGAGACAAGACAAGACAAATAACATTTATATTGTGCTTTTCTCCTGGCGGACTCAAAGCGCCAGAGCTGCAGCCACAAGGACGCGCTCTATAGGCAGGAGCAGTGTTAGGGAGACTTGCCTAAGGTCTCCTACTGAATAGGTGCTGGCTTACTGAACAGGCAGAGCCAAGATTCGAACCCTGGTCTCCCATGTCAGAGGCAGAGCCCTTAACCATTACGCTTTCCAGCCACCACAAATTCAGTATGGTTGTACACAGAGGGGAGTGCAGCTACAAGGAAGAAGAGAGTCCCAGGCAGCAGTGAGGGGTCTGAATTTGTTCAGAGGGTCCAAGTGCAGGAACAGTGGACTGAGTTTTTTGTGTGTTCACAGGTTCACTTTAAGACTTAATGCTGGTTGAAAAAGTGTGTGTACACTTGGGGGTGTTGAGATGTTGTTGGTTGGGGGGGGGGGAGGGTTGGTAACAGTGGGCCTTGGGCGGTAAAAGGTACAAATCCGGCCCTGATTAATGTTGTAGTTCACACTGCTCATGATGTCCATTAGCTTGTGCCGATAATACTTTCTAGCCAATATCTATGTGTAAAAAGAGGCTGAGAGTATATATGTTACACGTAGAGTTTCCAAACCCTGTCCTCAAGGCCTGACACCAACAGTACATGTTTTGTAGAATACCAGATACATGCACAGGTGAGGTAATTCGTGTCTTAGTAGAGCTCATTAACAACCTCTGTGGATTTCCACAAAACATGCACTGTTGGTGGCCCCTGAGGACAGGGTTGGGTAACCCTGTTTTACAGGATATTCTGTAGATGATGTTTTAATGAATAAACTTAATACACTAAGGATGTGCACACCAGAGCGGTTCGGCAGCGTTTCTCGATCTGATTGCAGATATGGAAACGCTTTGGTAATGTATTTCAATGGGCTGGTGCACACCAGAGCGGGAGGCGTTTTGCAGAAATGCATACTCCTGGGCTGCTGCAGATTTTGGATTGCGGAGGCGTTTCTGCCTCCAATGTAAAGTATAGGAAAAATGCAAACCGCTCTGAAAAACGGCAGTTCAGAGCGGTTTTGCAGGCGTTTTTGTTACAGAAGCTGTTCAGTAACAGCTTTACTGTAACAATATATGAAATCTACTACACCAAAAACGCTTCCCAAAACCGCAAAATGCTAGGTGAAACGCTACAGAAAAATAAGAAAAAGCGTTTCAAAATCTGCTAGCATTTTGCGGATCTGCTAGCGGTTTTTGGTGTGCACCAGGCCTTAGTAGAGACTTAACCCTCTGGGCGATACAATTGCATCGCCCAGGATACAATTGCATCTCCCAGGAAGGGGCACAGCACTTTTTTTTTTAATTTTTAATTTTTTAAATCATGTAGCGAGCCCTGGGCTCGCTACATGTTAGCCGCTGCGCAGCGGCATCCCTCCACCCACTCCGATCGCCTCCGGTGATCAGAGTAAGCAGCAAATCCCGTTCAGAACGGGATTTCCTGCTGGGCTTCCCCGGTCGCCATGGCGACGGGGCGGGATGACGTCACCGACATCATGGACGTTGTGACGTCAGAGGGAGACCCGATCCACCCCTCAGCGCTGCCTGGCACTGATTGGCCAGGGTGCGGAAGGGGTCTGGGGGGGAGGCTGTGCGGCACGGCGGGTAGCGGCGGATCGGCGGCGAGCGGCGGCGATCGGAAGTTACACGCAGCTATCAAAGTACTAGCTGCGTGTAACAAAAAAAATTATGCAAATCGGCCCAGCAGGGCCTGAGAAATCCTCCTACGCGATATACCCCGAGCTCAGCTCGGGATTATAGCCCAGGAGGTTAAGCATTTCACTCTTTTTTATTAATTATTTTTCTTTAAAACTTATTGTAGTATTGCAGAAATTAATTGTATATGGAAGTGAATTAAACAACATATGTGAGTTTTTGAGCCTTTTTCAGCATAATTTTTGTTGAGTGCATTGCTCTATTGGCAGGGCTGGATTTTCCATAAGGCGCTATAGGCACGTGTCTACAGGCAGGTGCCTGATGATGGAAAGGCGGCTCTCACCCCTCCCCTAGTGACACCCTCCTTCCTTCCCTATGCAGAGTCCCGAGCAGAGCATAAATGAGAGTTTACTCACTCGGCTCTTGGCATTCCACTGATGAGGTACCCCTTCAGTCAGGGTCACCACTAGACACTTAATACTGAAGCTACCTAATGCTAAGGGACACCTGTAGTTACCTGTTATGGGCAAGGGAGAAGTGACAGCTGAGCCAGCCAGCACACTTGCAGCAGGGGTTTGTAGTCTAATGGAGGGCACAGTCTAAGGAGCCAGGACATATGTGCCTATAGGCTCCTGTGATGTAAATCCGGGCCTGTCTATTGGGTGTGGTGGAGGCTTGATTTCAACTCCCTGTGGATACATATTGGTTTGCTAACCATGGATAAAGGATTATACAGACACTTTAAAAGACTACTGCATTGTGCACAATCTGGAAATTTAAGGATGTGAATTATTTGTAAAATGCAGGCTGTAAATTAGAATCTTTGAATCTTAGAATCTGCATGTATTTTTATTGATTTAACTTGCATAATGCATTGCCCGATATATCCCACTTGTTGCTACAGGTGCCAACACCTACAATTTGCAGTACATTCAAACCAGCACCATAACAGTATTAACTAAGCACTCTATCTTATTTAACAGTATGTGAAGATTGCATTTATAACCAGCATGCTGCAATAAACCTTGACAAGAATATTGTGTTGTGTTGTTAAGGCTATAAGTACAGCTTATATTATTTTTGTTTGAAGAAATAAAATTGAAATAACCCCACATTACCATATGGATTTGAATGTCAGGTTACAAAAAAATCCATTTTCCAAAAGATTTCAGGGAGACAGAATTGCACTGACTTAGGAGGCCAAACATCCGTCACAGTGTCTGTGACAGAATAATCAAAGCAACGCCACTTCAGAATACCAATGCATGCTGAATAAAGAGAAAAAACATGGAATATCAATGGAAAGAGAAAAAAAAATAATAGGTCGCTTTAACTGGGCATATTTTTTTTTGTTCCAGAAGATGTTTCATCAAAGAGCAATTTCTTAATTTCTAATAGTCTGGAGAAAAAACACCTTAGAGGAGATCTAATTAAAAAGTATAACTACATCGGACAGCAATTTAAAGGATACCTGAAGTGACTTGTGACATGATGAGATAGAGATGTGTATATGTACAGTGCCTAGCACACAAATAACTATGCTGTTTCTTTTTTTCTTTCTCTGTCTGAAAGAGTTAAATATCAGGTACCTAAGTGGCTGACTCAGTCCTGACACTGATAAGAAATTACAACTATAAAACACTTTCCTAGCAAATGGCTTCTGAGAGCAAGAAAAAGATAAAAAGAGGAATTTCTTATCAATGAGGGTCACACTGTAGTCACTTCCTGTCAAAGTCAGGACTGAGTCAGCCACTTACATACCTGATATTTAACTCTTTCAGACAGAGAAATAAAAAAAGGAACACAGCATAGTTATTTGTGTGCTAGGCACTGTACATACACATGTCTATCTCATCATGTCACGTCACTTCGGGTATCCTTTAAAAGCTTGTCAGATGAGCTTTTTGTCCCCAGGCTTGTGCGGTGGACTAGGGCAGGGGTCCCCAACCTTTTCAGGCCCGGGGACCACCTTCTGACCAAATTTTATTCTGGGGACCGTCGGGGGGGGGGTGCGCGTCCTAGTGGACAGTGGAGCAGGTTACGGGGGGACTAGGGTGCAGTGGCATAGCTAACATAGAATAGTGCCCAGTATGGCTAGAATAGTGCCCAGTATAGCTAGAATAGTGCTCAGTATAGGTAGGTAGTGCCCAGTATAGCTAGTATAGTGCCCAGTATAGCCAGTATAGTTGCCCAGTATAGCCAGTATAGTGCCCCAGTATAGCTAGTATAGTGCCCAGTATAGCACCCCAGTATAGCCAGTATAGTGCCCCAGTATAGCTAGTATAGTGCCCAGTATAGCGCGCCAGTATAGTGCCCCAGTATAGCCAGTATAGTGCCCCAGTATAGCTAGTATAGTGGCAAGTATATTGCCCCAGTATAGCCAGTATAGTGCCCCAGTATAGTTAGTATAGTGGCCAGTATAGTGCCCCAGTATAGCCAGTATAGGTAGGTGGTGCCCCCCACCCGTCCCCGACGCTGTTATTACCTTAGCAGCGGCCGCTCTCCCCTCTCCGGCGCGTGTACTTTCCAGCAGCGTATCTCCCGGCTGCTGTGTGATGCTGCAGGAAGCAGGGCAGCGGCTTCCTGTAACGTTACTATGGGAACCGAGCCCTGCTTCCTGCTGCATCACACACAGCAGCCAGGAGATTACGCTGCTGGAAAGTACATGCGCCGGAGAGGGGAGAGCGGCCGCTGCTAAGGTAATAACAGCGGCAGGGACGGGGGACGGGCTGGGGGGGGGGGGGGGGGGAGAAGAGGACAGTCCTGCAGCCGAACTGGGAACTTTTTGATATTTAATTAAGGAAGGTTTCTTTACAATAAGAGTGATACATGTGGAGTGTATTCAGAGACAAGCAGGTGATAACACCAAGAGGGCTATAAATGTAATTGATTGGCTTGACGCCTTACTTGGTCTTACCTGTTTAGGATTATGGACTGTTTTGGATTTCAGGGGGCCTTTATTTCTGCTGTACAAGGTTTATATTGTGATCTGGAGGCCACTGTCAATGATCTCGAGGCCACTGGTAATGTTCCTATCGCTCATTCCCTCTATCTCCCTTTGAGTAACGGGACCCACCAGGCTTGCCCCTGCTCTCCCCTTCTATTTGCTCTTACTATCGAGTCTCTTGCAATGGCTTTTAGAAGCAAATAATCCAGATGTTAGAGGCATAAAGATTTATGGGCAGTCTTAACAATATCACTCTTTTCAGACAATAAATTATTGTTAGTCATGCAACCCTTAATCTTCCTTCCAAACTTGCTTAAGGAGATTCAAGAGTTTGAAAGTCTCCCAGGTTTGAAGATAAATCCTGGCAAAATAACGGATGCACTTCCCTTGCATATTCCACCAAATGATCTAAATTCACTTAAGCAACATTTTCATTTTAAGTGGAAGTTAATAATGTAGTAAACTTTATGAGCATCACTTTTCCCCATATGTTCAAGAAGATTACTAAGGAAATAGCTGAATGGCGTACATATAATCTGTCCTGTTGTGTTAGAATGTATACCCTAAAAATGAATGCAATTCCTAAACTCCAGCACACATTCCTAGAACACAATTAGTTCACTTTCAAAAATAAACTTATAGATGTACTAGCTGATGGCCTGTTGTTGCTCGGGTATGTATTTGGCTGGTGTTGGCTCCACCCACTTTTTCTAAACCTAACACACAATTACTCAATTACTCAATGACCTAGTTTGTGAGTTTTGTGGTCTTTGGCATCAGTAATTTGCATTGAAATGAAACAAATCTGATTGGCTGTGGCTCGAACCCCTTTTCTATTTGAATTCCTGTCACTCAATGACCAACTGTACCAGGTTTGAGGCTTGTGCCATTAACAGTGCAAGAATGGCAGCAATGAAATATTCCCCTTGAAAAACAACAGGTGAATTTTGATTGGCTTTTGTAGGCTCCACCCACTTTTCTGAATATTAATCCCAGTCACCCAGTGACCAACTGTGCAAAGTTTGAGAACCCTACCCTAAACAGTGTAATAGTGGTTGCAGTTTACATTTTCCCAGTGAAATTTGTATTTGTCTCTGCCGACTGGTGACCCGACGTTGCCCGTGTATGTATTTGGCTGGTGTTGGCTGCACCGACCTTATCTAACCCTAACACACAATTACTCAATTAATGACCAAGTTTGTGAGCTTTGCAATCTTTGGCATCAATAATTTGCATTGAAATTCAATAAATCTGATTAGTTGTTTGTGGTTCCACCCCCTTTTCTGAATTTGAACCCAGTCACCCAATGACCAACTGTACCAGGTTTGAGGCTTGTGCCATAAACAGTGGAAAATGGCAGCAATTAAATATAATCAGTAGGTGAATTTTGATGGGCTTTTGCCAGTGAAATTTGTATTTGTCTCTGCCCACGTTTTGGTTATGGGGATACAAAGTATCCTATATGTTATTCCAGGTAATGTACAATGCGTGTGCCAAATTTCATTCAAGTTCGTTCAGCCATTGTTGCGTGATTGAGTAACAAACATCCAAATATCCTAACATCAAAACTTTCACATTTATAGTATAAGTAAGATTTGGTCTAAACATAGGCCTAGAGTTTCACGGTCTGTCCTGGAGTCTAATATGTCAAGAGGTGGCTTATTGGTTCCTAATCTTCAGCAGTAGTATTATGCAGCTCACTTAAGCCAAGCGGTGGGATATTTGAGTAGTATATTTGAGTGCTCTGAAGTGTCTCCTTTAGGCCAGGGGTGATAGTGCTATTCCTATACCTAAATACTCCTTGAGTTCCATTAACTTCACAGTTAGCCTATGAAGAAATCTAAGGTTTAAAATAAACCAGAGATCAGTAAAGTCAAAGAATCAATACTTACTTGGGGCTTCCTCCAGCCCCATAAACAGGTGTGAGGCCTTCGCCCTCCTCCCGCGGTCTGCTTCATTTGTGTCAGTCTGGGTCTTCTGCGCATGTACGGGAGGGCCACGCATTCGCAGAAGACCCAGATTGGACCCGACTGAGCCAGTTACTGGGGCTGATTGCCGCTGAATGGCAGATCGCGGGAGGATGGCGAGGGACTCGTACGTGTTTATGGGGCTGAAGGAAGCCACAGGTAAGTATTGATTCTTTGACTTTACTGATCTCTGGTACACTTCAGCTCTTCCAAACCTGGCATATCTGAGTGGTAGTGTCCCATTGTTTATGTTTTATGTCTGACACCACACACTTAGTAATTAAACTACAATGTGCTAATGACAGAGGCAATAAGTATGAGTTGTAGTCAGTTTCAAATAAATGAAGAGAAGTGGCTAGAAAATACAGGATCAAAAGAAACTACGGAAAAATATAAACTTGTCTTAGCTTTTATGCAAATAAATCCCCAAACAACTATTATCTGAGATCTTATCTTCAAAAATACGAAGCTGACATTTAGAGGTTCTGTCTGTAGGTCACGACTTTAGCCAGTGTACAAAACAGCAACACAAAACCCTCTTTCCAATTTCTACTGATCTGATTTCTCTTTTAACGTCTTCAAACACCTGTTAAAACAATTATCAAAACGGAACCTAAGTAAACCACAAATGGTGAAAGAAAAACAAAGTTACATGTTGCGCCAGAACAAGCTAAGTACCTGTGTGTACGAGACTAATTGTTTAATTAGAGAACACATTCTCTAGAGCTCAAACCATGTGCTACTGTGTGTGCTTATGTGGAGGCAAGCCATACTGCAGAGTGCCTAAGGCTATGCAAAAACCAACCACACTGAGCAATTATGTAAATTGAGGCAGTGACTTTCAATAAACTTGATACTTAGAGACGGAGCAAGCTTGGGGCACTTACTTCTTGACAGATCCTTGACATGCGCCTTCTGCACAAGGTAATAAAAAGAATACAATCAAAAATGTCAATGAAGACTTAAGTACAGGTAGGCAGGGAGATCATCAGATGTGCATAGCTGTCAACCTTGTTATCCAAGGTATCATTCGCTGTGTTATTCCAAGATATCAGCATGGGTTACCTTTCTGAAGTAGAACTAAGCCAAAGACTTTTTTTTTTCTTTGAAACATTTTTCCAATTTTTATTGTTATTGTGAGGAATATTTAGCAATAGCATCTGAAAGAAAATCTTAGGAAAGTTCAAAAAACGTGTGCAGAACAGTCGCAGCCTTCTAAGGGCTGGTTCACTTTGGCTTTAGTGGCGTCCAGTTCAGCAGTATCTTGTTCGGGCTGTCGGCTGGTTGTAGGCTTCCCGTCGTGATCAGCATTTTTTGTCCCTGTAGGGTGACATGAAGACATGGAGGTAATCGACCCTGGGCGCCGCATGTAGCATCCACGGTCGCCTGAAACAATGGGGAAAATCAGGATTGGAATGCCGCATTCATGCATACTCCGGTAAAAGACTGATACAAATGCTCCCATTGACTTGAATGAGAATGTTAAACGACGAGTCCCCGATGCTGGCAGTAAAGCCCGCCGAGTGTCCGGGTGAACCAACCCTAAATCTAGTGCTTTGAGTCCAACAGGAGAAAAGCTCTATTCAAATGTTTCGATTATTATTATTATTTTTATTATATCCATCACAAGAGGGTGCAGTTTCCTACTACACTGTTATAAAACAGGAGGTGAAAGGGGAGTTTCTCAGAATTGTTACAGTCTGTGAAAGCCTGTGAGAGAATACTGAGGCAACTCTAGTAATACAAAATAGGACTCAAAATAGGATTGTAATGCTAATATACAGTAGCAGCAGCAGCAGCCAGAGCTCTTCTTAGGGTAATGCTGGGAATACACGGTTCGTTTTTGCCTTCGTTTAAACCTTCGATTCGTTCGGTAAACGAATCGAGTGTTGAAAACGTATGTGAAAATAGTCATAATCTCATTATAGTTTCGATTAATAGACCCCAAAAACGAACGACTAGTGATCGAACATGTTTGATATTATCTCTCTTTATCCATCTAATCGAGCCATTGGTAGGCTTGATGGCTGTTCAGATCGATTATATATTCGTTTATGCTAGTCCGTCCCTGTAAAAAGGGATTTTCGTTTCGTTTCTTTGCAGCCTTCGATCATTGGAAAAACGAAACCATCAGAATCGAAAAAAAAAACGAAACCGTGGGTGGTGATATTAACCGTATGACCGATTATTTCGGGATCGAAAAGGACAAAAGGCACAATCGAAACGAAGGTTTAAACGAAGGCAAAAACGAACCGTGTATTCCCAGCATTAGGTGGACTGAAGTAGGTCAGTCTAGACATTGCTTTTGTAGAACAATGTGGCTCTCCTATTTCACATTATAGTTGCTGGCTTGTCTTTATAATGAAGAGCTTTGACCAGGTATTAGGACATAGGTATTTATACTCAAAACTTCACCCACTGCCAAACCCGTGATATGCAAATCCCAGCATGACTCACACTGCAAGTGTGTTGGCTGCCACCATTCCCAACCATCACCTCTCCCTCCCCCTTCCCTTGCCTGACATTCCTGTGCTCACATCAGGGCTGGATTTACCATAAGGCACTGTAGGCACGTGCCTACAGGCACCTGATGATGAAAGGGCGGCTCATTCCCCTCCTTAAATGCCTCCCTCCCACTTTACCTAGGCAGAGTTCCGAGCAGAGCTTAAATATGAGGCTATTAACCTGGGTCTTGGCATTCCACTGACCAGATCTCCCTTCAGTCGGGGGCACCTCTAGCTATCAAATACTGAGGGCACCTGTAGCTACATATAACTGGCAAGTGAACTAAGGGAGAAGTGACAGCTGTGCCAGCCAGCACATTTGTAGTTTCATGGAGGGTGAAGTCTAGGGTGCAAGGACATCTGTGCCTATGGGCTCCTGGGATGGAAATCCGGGCCTGGCTCACATTCTTATATAATAGGCAGCAAGATTTGCTTTTAGATTACCTGTTGCAGTAGTTGTTTGCTAATGGCAGCACTCCTATAGTTTGCCATGTTCTTAGCTGCTGAACCCATTTCAACATAACGTAATATCTGCTTCCCTTGATCTCGCTCATAGTTGAACCTCAGTGTGCCTAATATTTTTCACCAGCCTGCCTGACCTTGATTGTGCTAGCACAGGCATGGGCAAACTTGGCCCTCCAGCTGTTCAGGAACTACAAGTCCCACAATGCATTGCAGGAGTCTGATAGCCACAGTCATGACCCATAAAGGCAAATGCATTGTGGGATTTGTAGTTCCGTAACAGCTGGAGGGCGGAGTTTGCCCATGCCTGTGCTAGACCATGGTGCATGCTTGGACCTGCTCCCACAGTAGCAGTTATTCAGTGCACCCATACCTGTTTACACAAAGCCTCTTCCAGTGTTTATGTTTTACTATATTACACTAATGTCAGTCAGTGAAATTGTATCTGTTACATATAAAACCCCAGGTATTTATTATGGATTACATAAGAACTGGGATGCAAATACTACATATAAAATCATCTGACTTCAAGTTTATCATGGTTAAGGGAGATAGCAACAATTGATGTACGTTTCTTGGCTGAAGGCCACGTCCTCCGAGGTCAAATAATTGTATACAGAAGCCCAGTGTGATTGTACTAGAAAATACACAGACAAAGGAATCACAATAAAGTAGGGAAACACTTATGTAATCATTAGAGATCTGACTCAAAAGAAAGGTTAGACCAGTCCCACAGTTGTGTGTATGTATGTATATTTAATTTCCTTTTCTCCCATTTAGTTGACTCTTGGGTTTTTGGATTAGTTCCCACTAGACTGCTTATAAAAACTGGCATTTTGCATGGTAGAGTAGGACTCACCAGATTGGGGACACTTTGGCGCAGTTGGTGAGCCTAAGCTCGTTAAAGCGTAACCAAGAGCCCCTGTCAATGTTTTCCTGTTGTGTGCTGCAGCCCCTCTGTAATTATATATTTCTTATGGAGCTTGGGGACCTCCTGTGCTGCATGCATGCTTTGCATAGAATTGCATAAAAAAATGTGGTTTGTGCTGCTTACCCCTTGGTACATATATATATATATATATATATATATATATATATATATATATATATATATATATATATATATATATATATATATATATATATATATACACGAGACACACACACAGTCAGTCCTGGTCATTCATTGTTACATTTGCACATATGTGTCCATATAGGTTATTGCTTGTTTTCAATTCCTTAGCTACTGAAACTGGAACTATCAAGCATTTTATGTACTGTTTTCACATAACAATAATAACTAGAAAACAGAGGACGTTGCTTTCTGTAAAGAATGAATGTGTGCCATGCCAGCAGAATCTTTACTCATTTGGGTCAAAACCGTAGTTTATAAATGGTCATGCTATGTGTCAACTTAAGGGATTTTTTACTAAACAGTCAAGTGCCAAGATGTTTCTGACTATTGTGGTGCCTAAAGCAAAAACTCAAGTGGAGACAAACACTGGGTGTGAAAAGATACAAAGCATCCTAAGCAGCACCATGCAAGCTTTCAATCTGGAGTCACTTAGCAACTAGATGCTGCTTGGTAACCAGGCAGGCAACACTTGAAAACGAATGTCCAGTGCCTGAGCAACACAGGCATAGCAGGGTTCACCAAGCTGGGCCAAAGCAGTTTACTGAAGAGGTGACTGACCAGAGGCTATTTCTGCCTGGGAAATTGGGGGACGGCTTAGACTAAATCTATACTGTAAGATTGAGACTTTCAGAACTTGTTTTTTTAAACTTAAACAGGAACTATACTGAATATAACTTTATGATTAAAATTGATATTTGTTTACAGTATTAATTTATGAATTATTTGGTTTGACCATTGTAAAATTTTACTTCACCTTGATTTAGATTCTTAAATGCTTGATGCTGGTGTCTTTACATTCAGCAAGGTGAATCACTATGAGATTTCCCACCCACTGTGCAGTGAGGAGTCATGTGGAGTCATGTCAGATGATCTCCCAAAGTGCTCTGGGGCAGAAGGCTGCATGACGTCTAAGTGTATGCATCACTGGAGTGAAAGGTTATATACCAATATATGGCAATACACGGTTGTATGAAGCATTTTTTCAGGCTGTCACCAGGATAATAAGTATCCTGATTTGCTGTTGTTGCTATGGTCTTTACAGGCCCTCTTTAACAACAAAAGCAATGCTTTAGTCCAGTTCAGACTTACTGCTACTCTGCGGCTTCAGCTCCCTCAACTAACGGTTATTTACAGTAAGTAATTGCCGGCCAGCATATGTATTTTCTCTTGCATCTGTGCATACAACAACCTCTTTCTGGGGCTCTCAGCACCCTCCTGGATCAGCCATGCTGTCGGCACTTGGAACACGTGGCCTAGGCATGCTGGGATGCTAGCTGGTGCAGACTCTGCCTACCTATATTTTTTTACAGCCAATTGGCTGCTTCGTTAGGGTGGAGAAGCGTTCCTCCTCCGCACTGAGTCACATTTGACCATGGCTACAGCTGTGCTCAGACACAGGGCTGGTTCAAGTAACAATTGGGCCCTAGGGCAAAATTAGCCTGGGGGCCCCCAACAGACACCCCTCGACCAAAAAGCATCATTAGAGGCCCTTTGTTGCAGCCAAATTTCCCTACTGGGCCTCTGAGCTGGCTGATGACCCTCCCCCAAACACCTCCCAACTTAACAGACTCTGCAGAGTCCCAGGGGAGCAACAGTTAAGATGGGGAGGGACACCTTGGGGGCCTCTACAGTCTCTGGGGCCCTGGTGCATTTGCCCATTTTTTTCTATGGTAGCTCCGGCCCTGCTCAGACATCACATGTCCTGTTTAGGGATGGCGGAACATGATCGCTGACAATAATTTCCCAGGAAATAACTACCATTTGCCATTCTCCTTTTACCGCATTTCCCAGCCAAAATTTCCATCCGCATTTAACATTGAAGTCAATGGTTGCCGCCTTTAGCGGTTAATAGCGAATCCCCCATACATGCTAGAATCACCGAATTTGCACTGTATGTTAAGAAGAACAGTGGGAACAAGCTGAATTTTCTTTTTTTTTTTAAATCTAGCTTTTGATATTTTTTTGAGACGCAGTTATAGGCGGTTAAGTGACAATTAGCATATCGGTATTGTAAATTTACATATTTAAAAAAAAAAGAGCAGTGAATTTTATGAAGGGGTTTCCAGATGGTCAGTACTCAGTGTCTTATAACCACCTGGAAACCTCGTGGAACTTGCAATGATTTGGCCAGGGATTGCCGTGCAGAAGACCCCCAGATGCCTGCCCCCTCCTCTCGTGAAGTATAGGGATACTGGTGAACCCCTTACCTATTTTCACAAAGAGTTAAAAAGGAAATAAAAAGGCAACAACGAGAAAAGTCCTTTAATAGTTTTAATCCCCACCAGACCGCCTAGCGCCAATCAGCGGCGGGAGGATGGTAGCCCCAGGACCGCCTAATGCCGATCAGCGTCAAATCCTAGGGGCGGGAGATTAGCGGGGATCTGCGTGTGCATCCTCGCTTTCATTACAGGGTTACGCTTGGAGATAAACCTGCCAGCCAGCAATCACAGAGAAGAAGAAAAACACTTTTTTTTTGTTTATACAGCACTGCGATCTATGCGCAGCGCTGTAAGGGGACAGCATAGTGACAAAGCTGTCCCCTTGAGTGGCCCACAATGTGATGCCCTCTCCTAGGCTCATGCCTATGAGAGGTGATCACTGTTTGGATCTTGAGGGGTGGGGGGGTTAAATAAAAAAATAACAAAATTTAATTAAAAAGAATGTTTCATAAATTGTTTAAAAAAAACCAAAACCCTGCAGCAGCATTCAGATGCCTCCACCAGAAAGCTCTCTTAGTGGCAACAAAAAAAGAGCAGATTGATTTGTGTGCTACGTTGTATGGCCCTCTTAACTACTCGCCGACCGCATCACGCCGATGGGCATGGACGCGGCGGTAGCCCCAGGACCGCCTAACGCGATCAGCATAAGGTCCGTGCGGTGTGTTTTGAGGGTGATCACGCACGCCAATGCGAGTGCATACCCGCTCTGATGGCGCCAATGCAGTAAGCTGCGCTGGTAGTATCCAAATCGCTGCAAGGCCGATGCAAAGGCTGCAGTGCGTGACCACACGATCCGTGGAAGCCTATGGCTGATGCAGTTAATGTGCACGACAGGAGCATGATGCAATGCGAAATGACTAGAATCCCAGTGATGTACTTCCTGCCCAGTAGGGAGTATGTCCCTAGCTGAGGGGTGGCTCTATGCATATGACATCGAGCGAAAGCTGGTCGCTACAACCACCTCACACACTTACAATCGGGAGGAATAAAGCAGCAGGCCATACATGTGACAATTTGAAGGAAGAATCCCGCTAAACTGACATTACAGGCAGCTTACGCATATCAGAGTAAAGGCATAGCTCCTTAGTCATGTGCTATGACTATGAAGCTATGCCTTTGTTCTGATATGCATGGGCGTTGCTAAGATCCAAAGAGATCCAGGTCACTTTTGGGCACTCCAGAGGGAAATTGGAGTGTGGGTGTGATCATGGGTGGAGCCAAATTTACATGAACTTAACAGAGGTCTAAGTAGGCCACCCAGCAAAATGTTGGATGAATCCCCCTTCTTCATTATTACAAAAAAAAAAGAAAATACAGCGTATCACATAAATATGCAGTGTCACTTAAACATAACTAGGCAGAGTTACCTGGCTTCTGTGCTGTCTAGTCTAGCTTTCTGCTGGGCAGGCTGGCCTGCTGACACGTTATCTGACCGCCCTCCCCCCATAGCATTCCCCGACCTTCTAGTGGACCCCCTCCCATGCTCCCACGGGCCTCCCATTGAGGCACCGCAACTCCCAGCATGCCTTCATAGAAGAACCACAGCTCGCTACATGACCCCATAAAGGCATCAAAGCACCCAGCATGGCACCACAACACCTAGTATGCCCACACGGAGGCACCATAGCACCCAACATACCAGCAGTTGATGCACCACAGCTCCCAGCATGCCCGCCATTGAGGACACCACAGCTGACTCTGCCTGGGGGACATCCAGGGCATCCCAGAATAGATCTGGGGCATGTGCCACTGATCTTTGGGGCTAAGAACACCCCTGCCGATACGCATGAGCTGTAATGCTGTTTGTCCACAGATGCTACAATAAAAATCTGACATTAACTCTACAGTTGGTGTAGCAGGATTTTTCCTTTGAATTGTCTATGCATACGACCCTGTCGTCGCAACTGACAAGCAGAACATCCAATTATTTGCAAAAGCCAGCCTTTGACCTCAGCTATACTGACCCAGCAAGGCTGAATGTACCTCGTAGATGCTTGGGTGCTTGCCTGGATACACCAAGCTCTTTATCACCTGTTTTCAAAGTGTTAATTTCTAAATAATGCTAACGTCGTTTTTTAAATAGAAAAAAAATTCTCAAACTCTTTTCTACAGCATTTGCAATAAACACAATAGGGCTAGGTTCCAATGACAAAACATGAATTCTTCTGTATGTCATGCCCCACACAGCATTCAGCCTTGACAAACAATTACAGGATATCACATTCAATGATATACAAAAAGCTAAGCTTAGCTGAAGGTTGAAGTTAGATTTGGAACAAAAGATTCTTTCAAATAGATGCTGAACTCCAAACCGCTTCATACCGCTCTTGCTTATTGAAAGGAGGGGGGGGGGGGAATCAATTTTTATTTTATATACACATATGCTGTTGAAGAGAAACACTGCAAATGTACTGAAACAGTTTCTATGATTCTGCTTTTATAAAACATGTTTGCTTGATGTGATGCGTGTTTTAACATAGTTTCCAGAAACCTATGTATATTATTATTTTTTTTTTTTTTATCAAATTAGGAGTCCCCTCTGTGCAACACGAACTTATGCTGGAGGATTGTCTTTTCCATTGTGCAGCTACCCATTTCCATTTAATTTCCTAATTTTGCCTCTACAGATGCATACCCTAACCCACCCCTACTTATGCCTAACACTAACCCACCTCCTCCTACACCTAAAACTAACCTCCTCTTACCTATGCCTAACACTAACCTCCCCCTACCTAGGCTTAACATTAACCTCCTATATACCTACACCTAACACTAACCCACCACTAACTATGCCTAACACTAACCTCCTATATACCTACGCCTGACACTAGGATCCTCCTTACCTACGCATAACACCAACCTTCCATAAACCTACATCTAACACTAACCTAGTCCTACCTACACCTAATACTAACCTCCCATGTACCTACACCTAATGCTAACCCACCCCTACCTACGCCTAACACTAGCCTCACATACACTTACACCTAACACTAACCTCCCATATACCTATGCCTGCCACTAACCTACCACTACCTATGCCTAACACGAACCACCCCCTACCTACACATAACACTAAACCACCTCTACCTATGGCTAACACTAACCTCCCATAAACCTATGCCAAACACAAGCATCCACCTTACCTACATATATCAATAACCTCCCTTCTGCATACACCTAACACTAACCCACCCCAATTAAATCCAACCTCCCCCATACCTACACCTAACACTACTCTATGTATGCCTAATACTAATCTCTTCCCTACCTATGCATAACACTGAAGTACCCCTACCTATACCAAACACCAACCTAACCTCCCCTCTATGTACACATAACAATAACTTCTCCCCTACCTTTGCAAAACATTAACATCAGCACAAAAGAAAGGCGATTGGCATTGGTAATTAGGGAATGAAGATGGTAGCCTCTGTAGTACTCTCACTTCAAGCAGGGTCAGCCCAGTTCTAGTCACAATGGGGCAACTGGGCAAAATTAACTTGGGGCACCCTTGTCAAACCCAACTAACAGATCTGTCCCCTGTAAAGTTGTATTAGGGGCCCCTTAGTTGCTGCCAAATTCTCCGCCAACCCCCAGGGGCCCTGATCCGGCTACTCCCATCCCCCCCTAACTGTATTGTGGCCCCAAAATCTGCAGAGATTTTGGCAGTGTAGCAACTCACCTGTTTTGGCTGGCTTGCTCCTCCATTGGTCCATGGCTCTGTGAGTTCCTGTCTTCATCCTCTGAGGAGCACCTCTACTCCATGACCCAACACAGGTTACTTATTATGTAATATTTACTGGGTCACTGACAAGATGCAGCTAACAGGGATAAAGGCGGGAATGCACTGAGCACTGGCCTAAGAGAGGAGTAAGTAAGCCAAGCCAGAAGAGTCACTACACTGTCAAAATGTCTGCAGGGGCCCTGGGAACCCCAGTAAAATTGGGGAGAGAAGTGGGGGTCCCTGGCAGCTAGCTCGGGGCTATGGGGCAATTGCTCAGGTTGCCCCTATGGTAGCACCTGCCCTGATGTTAGGTTCCCTTTAAAGAAACTAACAGCAGCTATCTGGTATGTAGCAGGCTGCTTTAAGTCCCATGACTATGTTTTTTTTTTAAAAACAGATATTTTTACCTGCAAAAGCCAGTTCTAACTAAAAAAAAGATAACATTTGAGCATTTTACTTACTAAATATAATCAAAAGAAAAAAATGTTCTGCATTCTACTGAGCAATGTAGGTTTTATTTAAAGTCACTGCATACAGATGAAATCAAAGATCCCCACAAGCTGACAGCTGTTTCGTGCTGGTAGTCAGGCTTCCTCAAAGCTATGGGATGGTTGCCATGGAGCTAATAATGAATAGGGGGGGGGGGGGAATACCTCATTGTAGGGCCCTATATTTGTAGCTGTGTGCCTGCAATCACATTTTTAACATTTTTTTTTCTTTATTCCAAGGAAGGACATTTTTTTTCAATTGTCTGCAGCAGACTGCCCTACAAAGGCTGCGTGGTCTAATTAATATTTTAACATATCCTTTGCCAGTTTCAAGAACTGTTTTAATTACTATTTTCTCTCAGGAAAATTAGATAATCAATGCATTTATAATTGTTGAACATGAAGTCACTTAAATTATGCAAGCTGCCACAGATTCATTCTAACATTTTGGATTACTATCAAAAAAATCATGTAGTTTCTTTTGAAGTTATACAAAAAGGTACCTTCTTATCAGCATTCATGGAGCCCTGCACAGAACTGCAGACGTAATTTTAAATTATTATTTTTATTTTTTATTATTAGTATTTTTGGCGTACATATTAGTACGCTGCCGTTTAGCTGGGCGCAAAGTGAGTAGAATAAAGGCTCACCCTGCTGCTGCTTCAATTCCTGGTGGCATTAAATACTATTCTCCCTTCGAGTCGTAGAAACTCCGATGGAGAAGTAATTTGGCGTCCGGCGATTTCTGGATGCCCAACTCACCCTTCCACGGGCACGTACTATAGCAATAATTTAAGATCTCAATTGTTGTCATGCACAGAAAGAGTTGGTGATAAGTCTTCAAATGGGGAGAGCTGTTCTAGTGATAGCCTTCAAAAAGGAAGAAGAAGACCATAGGAGGCCATCTATTTAATCAAATCTTACATCCCTAGTGTAAGAGGTAGCGGAACCGCCGCCAGAACGCACGTGTTGGCGGATTCCGCATCTCAAACAGGGGCCTCTGCAGTCTTGCTGGCGGGTGGAGTAGGGCAGGCGGCGGAGTCCGTGAGCTCGGCGGACTCCGCCGCACAGTTGCTGCCTGGGGGGTCGCCCGCTCTCTCGCCGGCTCAGAGTCTCCGCATTACGCGCGCACGCACGAGGAGACAAGAACTTTATGCCTGCAGAAGGGGAGTCAGCTGACCAGGCCGGTCAGCTGACTCCAGCAGAAGTGTGGATTGGCTGGGGCTCTGGGGCGGCGCTGAGTAGCTCTCTGGCTACTACATATAGGACTTGCTGGTCAGTAGCAAGTTGTCTGCTGTCGTGAATACTTAGGTGTAAACGCTCAGACCTTATCTCAGTCCCTAGGTGTTGATACCAAGGACGTCACACCTCAGTTTAGGATTATATTGAATATTTATCTGTGTTTTGACTCTGGCTATCCCTGACTACTCTCTCCTCTTATCGATCTTGTACCTCTGCCTATCTGATTCAAAGTTGCCGACCCTGCCTGTTTACAGACTCTGAATCAGCCTTCCGTTCCTGTACTGTTGCTGTGTCTCTGTTGCCGAACCTCTGCTTGTCTGACCTTTCTCCCTCCAGTGGAACGTCTCCCACTGGTGGGCTATCTCTGAGGCTTGCCTCTCTGAGACGCCTGCCCTTGCAGACGATTACTGCCAGGGGCCGAGATTCCTCTCTTTGCCTGGTTCGAGGATCTCACATACGGGGTTCCCATTCAGAGGTAACCACACCTCTGAGGAATTGCCGTGTGGTGGATATTTCCACAATCTTGTTATGTATTACTGTCTTCATTGTCATTTATTGTATTTAGTGGCCAGAGGTTAGTTACACTTGTATTATTGGTGATTCTGCAGATCATCAATAATCAGGTGACATCTGTATTATTGGCGATACTGCAGATCACCAATAATCAGATTCTCTCTGGTTGCTGACACCGATCCTTACACCTAGTCTGGTATCCACACATTGTAAATGAAAATGGTTGTAAATGTGCTTTAAAGAACCTGTGCAGTCTAAAATAAATATTCTCTGGATCCTCTTCTCATATAAAGTTATAATTACTTGCTTACAACTCACCCTGGTTCACATTCTCAAAGTTTTTAGAGTGTTTGCTTTTTTTTCCCTCTGTGATGGGATTAGGATTAGTACATGATCTCCTAGAGTGCTCTGGATAAAAGGCTGCATGAAATCATACATAACCTAGAGGGCAACGTTGCATAGATAGATAGATAGATAGATAGATAGATAGATAGATAGATAGATAGATAGATAGATAGATAGATAGATAGATAGATATGCTATGTCATGGACAGGTGCAGGAATGTCCATCATTATGTCATTATCAATTAAGCAAGTCTTTGAGTTGATTTCAGGTGTGGTGCTTGCATGTGGAACATTTTACTGTGAACAGACCACAGGTCTCTGATGAGTCACGGAGTGACGAAACCAGTAAGGCGTGGCCTCTGGCGGAAGTCGGACTGGGAGACGCGATAGGACTAACCTGCAGGCTGCTCTTCTCTGGGACTTCCGAGAATTTTTTATATGCGCATATGATCTACCAATTTGTGAGTGTAATGGTATGCTTTTAACCTTTTAATAAATACAGTATTATGCTATGTTGGTGTTTCTGCTTGAGTTCAAAGGGACGCTTGAGGAATCTGGAGCCAAGGAGGTTTTGTTTTGAATAAGCGCATGTTGCTGGTCGCTGAAAGGTGAATCAGTATCTATATCTGGTGAGCGTACAGTTATACTTTGGCACCAACGGTGGTGGGAACACCCAGGTGTTTGCATTTTGGCACAGGGGTGAGGCTGAGGGATATCAGTCACATTTGTCTATCTTTTGAAACTGTATTACACTATGTCCACACCATCTGCTTGAGTTTCAGATACTTGCAATAACCAGAAGATCTGTGGAACTGTATGAGCTGCTTACTATGCTGATCTGTAACATAATCAGCCATCTCACTCCGTGAGGGATTTAGTGGAATCATTGTTTGAAGCTGAAGTGTTTCTGACAGCCATTGACTGTTGATATACTGGACTTGTATATATGTTGTGTCACATGTAGAGCGCCTGCACATTTTTATCATATAGGTTTGCTGGATTACTTGTGTTCTCCATAGCTGTCTAGGTCAGAAGCAGGGTCGGACTGGGACCCTGGGGGCCCACCAAAGAAATTTCAACCTGGGGCCCACACATCCCATGATTGTGGTGAAAAAATGCTGTGACCATGCACCGGAAGGTGGGCGTGGTCATGATGTATTATGGATAGGGCCAAACGTACATGATCTTAGAAGCATTGTAATTCAGATACACTGCTGCCCAGCAAAACTTTGCATAGAGTCCCCTCTTTCAATATAAAGTAATGTCCTACTTTGCAGAGGTTGCGACCGCATCGGGACCCTTGGGCCAAAGGGGCTCTGAAGGGCCCTCCCTCAACTGCAATATTAACTCTCTATTGGTCCTTTGCTCATAATAATCACTTCTATAGATACTTTGGACAATGGTAATCATTAACAAGCTATTTCCCTTCCCCTTCTTACACCTCTGACACTGTAGCTACCATTGGCAAGTTTTGGTGCATCGTATCAATTATGTATAGAGTGCTTGGGGGGCCCCAATGTAAAATTTGCATAGAGGCTTACAGCTCCTTAGCTACGCCACTGCTCTCAGCATGAGTGATTACAGCACTGAGAAGAGAATTTTTGTGCTGCAGGCAGCATTTTGGAGCTCTGTCAGACAAAGAGGGGGGGGGGGGGGGGCACCAGAGACCTGGAGGGGGGGCCCACCGAGGGAAACAACTGTACTACTGTGGCCCAGTCCGACCCTGGTCAGAAGAACCTTAGTTATTATCTGGAAATTACTTAGTACAAAGTGGTCAAGAGATACATTTTCTGTTTACTCATGTTTATTAAAAAATACAACAGACATGACAATAACATAAATTCGAGAGAGAAGCACTTTGTTTCTGGCTCTAATACTGGCATTTTATTTGGCCTGAGGAAATGGACACAGACCCACGAAACGCGTTGCCTGGGCGAATTAAAGGGACTCCAAGGAGTAACAAATAACAAAATTTAAACTTAACTGGGGCTTTCTCCAGCCCACCGTAGGTCGGGAGGTCCCCGGCATCCTCCTGGCTCCTCTCCCGGTCCCTCCGCAGAAATCACGACCAGCGACACCGGGGCCCAGTGTCGGGCTGACACTTCCTGAATGATGACGTTCGTCATCATCACGGCGGCTGGCGTGACAGTACTTGGCATGCGCGGTTTTCTAACTCTAAACTGTGCATGTGCAATACTGTCACGCCATCCATCGTGATGACGCGTAGCACCCGGCGTGATGCCGATGAGAATCATTGTTCAGGAAGTGTCAGCCCTATACTCAGCCCCGGTGTTGCCGGTCGTGATTTCTGCGAAGGGAGCCGGAGAGGAGCCAGGAGGACACCGGGGGACCCCCAGACCTACGGTGGGCTGGAGAAAGCCCCAGGTAAGTTCCGATTTTGTTATTTATTACTCCTCAAATTCCCTTTAAAATTCATATTCATACGAATTTGTCCTTATTGAGGTAAGCCACCTCTGTTTTTCCAATTTTAGCGGTTTTTAACTCAGTTTTATCATCTTTTCATCTGGTAATAGCAATACAGATGGTCTAAATATAAAATGGACTGGAATCTGACTCAGTGCAAAGTGGCCAAAAAAATCAATTTTGTATGGTTTCCATCATCAGTTTGCCATGCCCCTGAATTGTACCCAGAATGCATGCTATATAATCTAAAGGGGTGGAGGGTGCTATTGTAGGTTAGTCTCAGAGATTCCTATTTCACCCGCTGCTAACCGGTCACGTGTGGGATCCCACTGACCCACACGAAACAAGAAACACTAATATTGAGCAAAAGACCAATTGCGCTGGGTATAACTGATCAGTATTTTAGACCATCAATAATAATAGATGCTTATGCATAGAATAAGTACTTTAAAATATATAGTTTTATTCTTATAAAACATGTATCAAACAGTTGTACTCATGAAGTATACTCATAAAAATATGTTGCATAAAACGACATAGGTACGTACCAATGTAATCAATAAAATTGCTTTGAAATATAACACACATCCATTCAAGCACACTCAGACCTTCCAATGTGTAAAAAAGGGGGAAAAGATGTGTGAAGTGGATGGGTGTAGGGTTACTTGGGACAAATACGTCGTTTTATGCAACATATTTTTATGAGTATACTTCATGAGTACAACTGTTTGATACATGTTTTATAAGAATAAAACTATATATTTTAAAGTACTTATTCTATGCATAAGCATCTATTATTATTGATGGTCTAAAATACTGATCAGTTATACCCAGCGCAATTGGTCTTTTGCTCAATATGCATGCTATATAATGGCTGTGCAGTTTCCAAAGTAAAGGACACGATCATAACAATTTTCTGGGCATACAGCAGCTATTTTGATACTTGCAATACATTACCCAATCAAATGCTATCACACAACATCTTTAGGAGATGTTGTGACTTTACGACTTCTCCTGTCCACCAATTTCTATTAATTCTTGTCACTGAAAGTCTAATAGCTGTTTCCCCTACACTGGTTCTAAATGCAATATTTTACACTGTCATCATTGGAACAGCTTACATTTACTACAGGTTTTCTTGTTCAATGAACCACAATCACTTTCATCAATCATAATATTTAGTATTTCTCGGTGTCCATAACACATAATCCATATTCCATTGGTGCACATGTTGTTGTCACTTTCTTAAATGTATGATTCTCTTTGTGCCAACTCAAATCTACTTCCACGGAACAGCTTTAAAGGACTTGGAGTTGGCAAGACAGATTCCTCAATTTAGTCTGTCATCTTAAATGCATTTGCTGCTTGAAAAATTTGTTTATGTTGGTTCTCTGAGGCAGCTAAATTTCTCTGGCTTGGAAGAAGGATGTAATGGACTTTTATCTTCCAGAAATCAAATGAACAGCCCTATCTAGAATCTAAAGCATTGTTAATACAATTTAAGCCATTAACTGCTATAAATAAGATGTTTTTCTTAACATCCTATAATGTGACTTCACAGTTAGGGCAATGCAATACTTTTCAAAGGGATTTTTCTGTAAAATAGGAACAGGTTACTAGTGGAAGTCTAGTAATATAAAGGGGGTACAACAAAGGAGGTCCCATGACTTTTTGGGGTGCTTATTTAGAACTGTTATATTTACATGTTGCAGTGTTTACTAGTGAAGTCTGGTATTTCTCTTCTCTGTCCCCTCACCTATGTAAAGAGAACACGCAACCACCATCCATGTACTCCCCAGGGCCACTGCAACAGGCCACATCTTGGACCTCCTGTGCTTCTGCTGCCACTGTGGCTATCACCGGCTGTGCAGCCGCCAGATTTGTGTCACACCTGCCCTGTCTGACCAAGTCTCTCTGCTGCCCTCTGGTGGCGGTCGGGTTAGTGCAGTGAAGCTGCTCTTCTGTCACCTGATGCCCAGCCCCTTTTTGTTACTGTGCAGATGCAGGTTGCGCAGCCCTTCGTTAAACTTCACCACCATCACCAACCACAATTTCAGGCAGGACACTGAGGAGGACAGCTGAAGGAATTTTGCCTGTTGCTACCAGCCAGGAGCCTTGACTAAGGAGGATTGATTGACCTGCCAGCCCTGCAGCCTCCTGTGTGGGACTCAAAGTAAGATCTGGAGTTCTGTGGGCAATACTAATGTGTACCTTTTATTTTGTGAAATAATAGACCGGAGCAGTTTGCACATGTTTTGTATCATATAATTTTGTTTCCAATGTTTTAAATCACCCCTAACCTGACCTTTCAAATAAGAGAGGAGTGGAGTGGTGTGTAGTTGGCCTTCCCCAAAGGTAAATGGCTCCTCTTGCTTTGCCGAGAGTCCCTCCTTTTAATCTGCCGTGGCCACCTATCATCAAGCCACATGCATGCCCCATCCACTTTGCGCAGGCAAGACTTGGTAAATTGCTGTCCTAAGCTGCTGTGGAAAGTCGACATGCTCTGTGCCAGGATGGAATCTAAAAGACACCACAGCAGAAGAACGGAGGGACCCCAGCAATACAAGAGGAGCCATTTAGCCTTGTGGAAGGCCTGCTATTCCCAGCTAAGGCTGCCTCCAATTTTTGTGAGTAGAGGAGAAGAGTCTAAACCCCTGTGTTGGACAGAGGGAGCGATCTTGACAATACTGTGCAAGTCTGTGTAGTTGTCATCAGATGGTGCTGCTCTCTTGGGTTCCACTCTAGGTGGTAGGTAATCTGCAGTAGACAGTGGGATGTGGGGGATGGGTGAAAAAACAACGAGTGGGGGGAGAGCACACTCAGGTTGTCATCCAATACAAATGGCCAGCAAGCCGAGGAAGATCCTCATCTGGATCTGTGGCTGAATGTCCCATACGGGGTGGGCAGCAAAAAGGCTTTGTCCCACTCAGACCAGGGACCAAGTCTTGGCAAAAGTCCTCCTCCACAAGGCGTGCAGACAATAGCCTTTTTCAGAGCTGTACTGGCATGCCACTGCTCTGGTATATTTTCCACCTAGCTCGAGTACTGTGATGCCGCTATAGGCGGCTGCACTGTCAGGCAATCGTGGGTGGGATGAGTGTGTGTAATGGCTGAAGCTGCTGTTGGCTCCACGTCGCTCGGCTGAGGTAATAGAATCAGATCACAGGCGGCTGGAGCTGGAGCTGAGATGCTCCTTGATGATGTAACAGTTAGAGGAGGCTCTGCACTAGTCTGTGGGACCTGCACAAGTAGGACACAGCCGGCAAGAGTGGTTTAGCAATTTGCCAGTGCAAGAGTGTGCAAGTAGGAAAAAACGGCAGCTGCCATATGAATCAAAGGTAAAACTTTTATTGTATCCAAGCAACACGTTTCAGAGGGCTCAACCCTCATTTATTAGACTAAAATATTGTTACAATTGAGATGAATTTAAATACAATACACTCTTCATTGATTGGTGTGACATGGGGTAGGAAATTATCCAATCCCACATCAGTATGCTAATCTGCCATGGACCATGATGCATAGCTGTAAAAGTAATTGATCAGTGAATGTCCTGAGAGGAGCTCACAATCTAATCCATGCCATATGTTTGGTAATTAATGGTAATTATTTGGTTTGGTAACTATTTGGCTCAGGTAGCTTTCCTAAGGTACCGATTAATGGTACAAAATTTTTATCAGACATGATTGTGCAATTAGATTTGCAGAATCAAAAGTAATCACAAGGTAATTATTGATTGTTTGCATGAACTAGATGATTATGGCACTTTTTTTCTTCAGAAAAGATTGCAAAATCCAAAATTATAATCCACAAAATGTTCTATTCCAACTGACCATAGAATTGTTTCAGGTCGATTTTCTCCACATACTGCATCATTTTCTGTACAAAATGATCGTAAAAATCTGATTGTATCTGAGGAACAAATTGTACCATTAATGGACACCTTTAGGCTTGCTCTTCTGTATGCTTTTAAGGTGCCCATAAATAGTACAATCTCCCAAACGATCGACTATACCGTTAATTATGCCGATCGAAGATGAATGATGGATTTATGGATTGTTCCATCTATCAAAATGTTGAAACAATTATTGTAGTCCTATTGGATTGCATCTCATTTTCCTCTCCATTGGTGGGACTGAACGATCATTTCTGGATTGGATGGTCAATTGTACACCCTTAAGAGTGTGTCTTAAGTGCTGCCAGATAGTGTCAAGACAGATAAGACTCTTGGGTGCTCACTACAAGCCTATCTTTTTGAAACACAAATCTTCAGTTTTTTTGGGAAACATTTCAGCTTCCAGTCATCTTTTGACTACTGGGCCCTTATCTTTGTCCCAGAATTTAAATCTTTCATCCTCTGGTACCTTGACAGACGAATGTATGCCTCTACCCAAAGAACTGGGCATAATCCTCAATCAAGGATATAGTGCACTATATACAGTACAGGAAAAGGAGTAGGAATGTGAGTCCAGTGGTTGTTACATGACTGTGGGCTTTGATGTAAAATTATGCTATTTTTCAATATTTTTTTCATCCTCTACTACATGTTTGGAGGTGGGAAGGGGGAGAAAGGAAACTAAATAAAAAGAAATCCTAGAGATCTATTTTAAGCAGTGGAAATTACCAAAGTAATTCTATTTAATACACACACACAAATACAAACCATAACAGTAATCAATGATAACTGTTTTATACATACACTACTATGATACACCAAAATGCAATATTCCATAATATAAACATTGTACAAGAGGGAGAGAGAGGAAAGAATGGATGTTGTTGAAATGTTTGACATAGCTGCTTCTGGACATCTCATTACCTCTCTAGCCTCAGTCACAAGGCACTCCAATAAAATCTATTCAAAACACAGCTTCAATATTTCAAAATAGGGAAAAATCAATGATTCAAACCTCAGGATGCACATTTTTTACTGCATCAGTTGCACAATGTCTTTTTAAAGCAAATAAGCTAACAGCACCAAAGGGAAAATCTCTAATCAGAGAAATAGATGCTGCTATTAAAAATGAGGACTTGAAAGTACATTTCTCAGTTCATATCTCCCTTTCTCTTGAATGCGCAAGTGTAAATAAACAGCTGAGTCCACATTATGTACATAGCGGTATTCCAGTTGCTGCAGTGTAAGAAAGACGCAAATGAAAAGCTGGATTTTCTTTAAATGATTAACTTATTCAGTAATTATGAGGTGTCTAATAATTTGATGAGGAAAATGGATGATTTTCATCAGGGAGACTTTAGAGAAAATTCACAGAGGAAAAAAAAAGTTATTCCCAAGGTGGGGTGACATCCTACCTTACAATACTTTCAATCAGCTTCCCTTTAAAAAAAAAAAAAAAAAAAAAAAAAAAGCCTCTTTCCCCTGTGAGCATCATTAACCTAATGCTGAACAAATACAAGGTAGCATCAATAAATAGCTAACCAGAAGCTGCCAATATGTGCCCTATGACTTCACTGACATCAGCTCATGTGACACCTAAGGCCAGTTTCACACCAGCAACCAGAGTTTTGGATCCAGTGCGATTGGATGACAACGCTAAAAACAGGCTTGAGAGATACCATCGGTAATGTTGGGTAATGTCGCACTTCTGGCAGCAAGCCAAACTATAAGTGAGGCTATCTGGCACTCACTTCCTGTGATGGAAATACAAATTGCACTGAAGCGTATTGTGAAAATACGCTTCCACACATGTAAATCACAACGCGAATGCAAAATTTTTTTAAATATCTGACTTCCAGTCAATGCATATGTCACCGCAGATGTTGACCAATAACGCGCTGACGCTTTCGCTTCAGATCGGATGCTTCCAGCGCATTGCATCGCACCACATCCGATTTGAAATCCCCCAAAGTCTTTTATTGCTTTAGCATTACCCTGTGGTAAAAAAAGGGTAACGCAATGCAATGAAAACGTCCCAGTGTGAAAGAGGCCTAAACATTTTTGCTTTTAGAGACTATTTTTCTGACATTATCGACCACAGAAAAACATCAACATGTCCCTGTCCCTGAATGCTGCAGACTCTACCCAAAACCCTTTAGAAATAGGTGTACCTGGAAGCAATTTTTCTGACCCTACTGTTGGATTAAGCTCAATTTGAGAAAGGATATTGGAAACCATAATTTAAGACATGCCCTGATGCTACAAACACCTGTAAAATAGAGAGGGCACAGTAATTTTATTGGTGTTTAAGCAAGTAGTGTAGTGTACTTTGCTAGGATCCTGAAAGATGTGGGGCACCCTAGGATAAAGGGAGAGTGTGGTCATGGGCGTGGCCATGAAAGGATGTAGGTGGAAATAACTGTAAAGCACTGGCAGAGCGCCCAAGCTTCCTCCAAAAAACAGGTGGGCAAAGTGACCCTATAGATAATTAGACAATGCCCTCCCAATAAAACCCCACACAAATAATAAGGCAGTGTTTCCCTCCAAAAATCATACATGACAAAAGAAGTGTATCCCCCATGATAGATTGGAACAGGAAATTCACATCATGGATTTGCAGTTGATATATTTGCAGAAACTGCATGATGCTATGTCAAAATGGACCAAAATCTCTGAGGGATGCCATGAAGAATTACAGCAGTTCTGAAGGCAAAAGCTGAAACAATAACTCCACAATACTAAATGCAGCAGTCATTACCCCACATTAGAAAAGCAGCAAACACTACCCCTCATATCATCAGTAAACCTTATACCCCATATGAAATGCAGCAGATATGACACCACATATGAAAGACAGCAAACATTAACAAATATTTGAAATGCAGCAAACATCATCCCATGTATGAAATGCAGCAAGCATAAAGCCACAATATGAAATGCAGCAAACATAACACCACATATGAAATACAGCAAGCATTAAGCCACATATCAAATGCAGCAAACATTATGCCACATATGAAGTGCAGAAAACACTTCCCCATAAATGAAATACAGCAAACATTCTGCCACATAGGAAATGCAGAAAATCTAACACCACATATGAAATGCAGTAAACATGACCCCACATATTAAATTTAGCAAGCATTACCCCACATTTGCAGTCAGTACGCCACATGTAATGTGTCAGTAATTTGTTATCCCCAACTTCCATTTCACAAATAAAGGTAACTAGCTTATTTAGATGATTTTCAGGTATCTCTATTACATTAACCACAGTTTGCAGTTTTCTGAAAAAAAAATGATGAAACATTAATGTAATGCTGCTTTCCTCCACTTTGTTTAATTTTTATTTAAAGGACACTTGGACTGGGGGGGGGGGGGGGGGGGGATGGTGGCTGCCACATTTTTTTTATTTTTTTTAAATGCAAATTACCTGGCTGTCCTGCAGATCCTCTGCCTATTATGCTTGTAGCTGTAGACCATGAAAAAAAAAACATGCATATCCGAGGTTTGACTTAAGTTTTACTACATGTGCACCTGCTTGTTTTAGGTGTGTGGTTCATACACAATTGATGCCAGCAGGATGCCACGTAACTGGCATTGTTTAAAGGAATTGAATAGGGCAGCCTCCATATCTCTTTTACTTCAAGTACCCTTTCAAGAATTGGAGAAGAAAGGTGTATAAAAATAGGCATTCTTTATTTAAAAACTAAGATTAACATTTGCATTTGAATAACAAAGAAAGACATTTGCAATGTACAGTAAACTGATTTATACTATCCATGCTGCCATAGCTGAAAACTGCAGTGAAAAAGGGACTATTGTACCAGAGATTACCAACAAAACAGAGAAGCTCTGAGGTATGAAAATAAGGCTTACATGGCTGTTATGTAGCTTTTACATAAGAATGTGTTTGCTTGTGGCGTTAGAAAGAAAAGAATAAGCTCTTCAGTGTAACAATTAAGTAATTAGGGTGCAGATAAACAGTGGGGGTGTTAGTATGTAAATGTGGTAGAATGCATGTTTCTTTGCTGCATATCAAATCATCTTAATTTTGTAGAACTACACAGCAAAATGCGTTCCCTGCCTCTATTTACATTCTGTTAAGCCAAGAATAGGAATGTGAGCCAAATATTAATTGAGGTTGAACTGCAACATATCCTGAATTATTCAAGCTTCTAAAGCACATGTTTTCCTTTCACTCAAGAGTCTTAGCTGTTAAACCCTTCAATGCTGTAGGCCACTAAGACGAGGCAAATTTAAAAGAATGTGTATCATTTTTCTCTTATCCCTGCAAAATGCAGATGTTTAACAACCGACGATCATACAATTTAAACATTCTTTTTAAATTGTTTCTCAAGAATATAGCATTAGAGATGGCCTAAACAGTTCCCCAGCGAGCAGTATTCTGCAAACATCGGCTGTTCGCATTCATGGCAAACAGCAAACATTTGGCGTCTTCGATTCTCCCCCTATATATCATCACTGAGCCCCCTATGTATCATCATTGAGCTAATTTTTGACCCCTTACCTCACAGTCATCAGACACATGGCAGCCAATTAGCTAACACCCCTTCCTGGACCCCCCCAATCAAAAAGCAGTTGCGGTGGCCATATTGGATCAATTCTGGCTTCTGACTGTTAGTGAGAGCAGGGTCAGACTTGCTGCAGATAGGTAGAGAAAATATTAGCTAGGCCTATGTTCTTGTACCTTTATTTGCTGTGAAAACACTCCAAACAGCCATTTGAGGGCTAGCACATTGGTCTCTGTGTGAGACACTCCACAGCCCACTGACACCCAGAGCTGTGCTTAATGTGATTTCTGCCCATTAGGGTTTAAAACCAGACTTTGTGTCAACTCTGTAATTTTTGGTGAGATTTTTGGCATGGATCCCCCTCTTGCATACCCCTATCCAGGTGTTAGGCCCCTTGAAACAACTTTTTCATCAGGTTTGTGGCCAGAAAAAGTCTTTGTAGGTTTTAAAATTTGCCTACCCATTGAAGTCTATGGCGATTCACCAGCACCAAATTTGAGAGATCACCTGGTACATTTGGACCTCCTGCCAAAATCAAACTGGTTGAGCAGGAGGATTCCAAATGGTATGTACATCTGTAGTAACTGCACTGTATGTGAGTATGCGGTAGTGAGTGAGACATTTGGTTCACCACAACAACAAAAAGTGTGGATAAACTGCAACTCAGAATGGGTATTGTATCTCATTGAGTGCCCGTGTCCACTGATTTATGTTGGAATGACAACAAGGAAACTAAAGACTCGGATATCTGAACATATAAGCAACAAAAAGTGTGGGAGAAAACCGAATGGGGAATACAGGAGTTCCCTAGCAGAACATTTCTGTATAAATCACAATGGGTCAACTGCTGGATTCAAATTCAAGGGATTCTACAGATTAACCATTAATAGAAGGGGAGGAGACAGAGAACAGGTATTGTTAAAACAAGAATGCAGGTACATTTACCTGCTAAGCTCCTTGTCCCCAAATGGCCTGAACCAGGAGTTGGACTATACAGGGAGTGCAGAATTATTAGGCAAATGAGTATTTTGACCACATCATCCTCTTTATGCATGTTGTCTTACTCCAAGCTGTATAGGCTCGAAAGCCTACTACCAATTAAGCATATTAGGTGATGTGAATCTCTGTAATGAGAAGGGGTGTGGTCTAATGACATCAACACCTTATATCAGGTGTGCATAATTATTAGGCAACTTGCTTTCCTTTGGAAAAATGGGTCAAAAGAAGGACTTGACAGGGTCAGAAAAGTCAAAAATAGTGAGATATCTTGCAGAGGGATGCAGCACTCTTAAAATTGCAAAGCTTCTGAAGCGTGATCATCGAACAATCAAGCGTTTCATTCAAAATAGTCAACAGGGTCGCAAGAAGCGTGTGGGAAAACCAAGACGCAAAATAACTGCCCATGAACTGAGAAAAGTCAAGCGTGCAGCTGCCAAGATGCCACTTGCCACCAGTTTGGCCATATTTCAGAGCTGCAAAATCACTAAAGTGCCCAAAAGCACAAGGTGTGCAATACTCAGAGACATGGCCAAGGTAAGAAAGGCTGAAAGATGACCACCACTGAACAAGACACACAAGCTGAAACGTCAAGACTGGGCCAAGAAATATCTCAAGACTGATTTTTCTAAGGTTTTATGGACTGATGAAATGAGAGTGAGTCTTGATGGGCCAGATGGATGAGCCCGTGGCTGGATTGGTAAAGGGCAGAGAGTTCCAGTCCGACTCAGAAGCCAGCAAGGTGGAGGTGGAGTACTGGTTTGGGCTGGTATCATCAAAGACGAGCTTGTGGGGACTTTTCGGGTTGAGGATGGAGTCAAGCTCAACTCCCAGTCCTACTGCCAGTTTCTGGAAGACACCTTCTTCAAGCAGTGGTACAGGATGAAGTCTGCATCCTTCAAGAAAAACATGATTTTCATGCAGGACAATGCTCCATCATCACACGCGTCCAAGTACTCCACAGCGTGGCTGGCAAGAAAGGGTATAAAAGAAGAAAAACTAATGACATGGCCTCCTTGTTCACCTGATCTGAACCCCATTGAGAACCTGTGGTCCATCATAAAATGTGAGATTTACAAGGAGGGAAAACAGTACACCTCTCTGAACAGTGTCTGGGAGGCTGTGGTTGCTGCTGCACGCAATGTTGATGGTGAACAGATCAAAACACTGACAGAATCCATGGATGGCAGGCTTTTGAGTGTCCTTGCAAAGAAAGGTGGCTCTATTGGTCACTGATTTGTTTTTGTTTTGTTTTTGAATGTCAGAAATGTATATTTGTGAATGTTGAGATGTTACTGTATAGTGGTTTCACTGGTAAAAATAAATAATTGAAATGGATATATATTTGTTTTTTGTTAAGTTGCCTAATAATTATGCACAGTAATAGTCACCTGCACACACAGATATCCCCCTAAAATAGCTAAAACTAAAAACAAACTAAAAACTACTTTCAAAAATATTCAGCTTTGATATTAATGAGTTTTTTGGGTTCATTAACCTCCTTGGCGGTAACCCCGTGTGTGACACGGGGTAAGCCGCCGGAGGGTGCCGCTCAGGCCCTGCTGGGCCGATTTTCATAATTTTTGTTTTGCTGGACGCAGCTAGCACTTTGCTAGCTGCGCCAGCACTCTGATCGCCGCCGGCCCCTGCCCGATCGCCGCTATCTGCTGCGGCGCGGCCCCCCCCCCCCTCCAGACCCCAGCGCTGCCTGGCCAATCAGTGCCAGGCAGCGCCGAGGGGTGGCCCGGGACTCCCAATGACGTCCCGACGTCAGTGACGTCGGTGACGTCATCCCGCCCCATCGCCATGGCGACGGGGGAAGCCCTCCAGGAAATCCCGTTCTATGAACGGGATTTCCTGATCGGAGATCGCCAAAGGCGATCGAAGCGGGCGGGGGGATGCCGCTCAGCAGCGGCTATCATGTAGCGAGCCCTCGGCTCGCTACATGATTAAAAAAAATTTTTTTTAAAAAAAAACTGCTGCGCTCCCTCCTGGCGGTATTTTTCATACCGCCAAGGAGGTTAAGAACATGGTTGATTGTTCAATAATAAAAGTATTCCTCAAAAATACAACTTGCCTAATAATTCTGCACCCCCTGTAAGATCTTTCTGTAAAGTTTGTCTGCAGAACTTTCCCGGATGAGATATGTAGGTTCTGATCCTCCAGGATTAATAAGTGCAGGATCAAGCGCTAGCTGAGGGTGCTTTGTATGTGCACATACATGCTGGCAAAAACTGAAAACTGTGAGCTGGGTGACCTTAAAAAGTCAGAATGCACGCAGCTTTATGCAATGCCAACAAAAGGCTGATGAATGTGTGTCGGCCCTGAGACACTGCTGATGTTACTATGGCAGCGAGAGAGGGGCTGGCCCTAAAAAAACATCCAGCTAATATGCATAAATATGGCACCTCCGCCTCCCCCTTACATCATACACTCTGATGAAGTCTGCGGTGGGCGGGTGCACTGCATCAGTGGGCGGGGCTACAACCTGCAATGTGATCTGAGCGCTACCATTCTACTGGAGCTCCCAGCCGGAAGGACTCTCGTTACAGGATTAGCACACCACCACTCCCCGCTGCAGATGCGCGGCTGGGTTGAGATGTGGATGAGCGAAGACACCTTCATTGCCGAAGCCCGGGAAACTAGACCGGAGACTGCACGGTGGGACTGGTGAGATACCGACAGTACAAGCTTAATAAGGTGAAGTGACTGTAACTTTGTTTGAGAATACTTGCTGAGCAAGAGGAACGAGCTTATTCAGCAACCTGGCTACCCACTCTGAGTTATATCAGATTTGGTACCAGTACCAGGGTGGATGAGGTGTGTGTGGTATGCTGGGCTGTGTCTGAGAGGAGCGCTTCGCAGGTTTATCCCAATTTTAATTGTTTTTAGGGCGGATGCTGATCGACTTTTTGCACAATTTTTGATACAATAAAGGCTTATTGACATTTCTAGTATCCCCTGGGTGGTCACAATTTATTTAATTTGTGTAGGTTCACCAGATTCGCCTGTTCAAGAACAGAAATGGATGTTCACCTTCGTCGTTCGCGAACAGAAAATTCTATGTATGCAACATCTCTATATAGCATTTCTTGTACTCATAACATAGACCAGGCCTGGATCTACCTCACAGGAGCCTATAGGTACAGATGTCCTTGCACCTTAGAATTCACCCTCCATGAACCTACAAACCCCACCAACTGCATCACAGGTGTTCTGGATGAAGTACCCTCCATATTAAGTAGCTAGAGGTGTCCCTAAGCATTAGGTAGCTAAAAGAACCTCAGTATTAAGTAGCAAGAGGTGCGCCTGACTGAAGGGAGATCTCGTCAGTGGAATGCCGAGAGCAGGATTAGTAACCTCTTATATACACTCTTATCACTCTGCATAGGGAAGAAGGGAGGGAGGTGCTTGGGGAGGGGAGTGAGCCACCTTTCCATCATCAAGCGCATGTGGACACGTGCCTACAGTGCCTTATGGTAAATCCGGCCCTGACATAGACAGCTGAAATGCAATATATGTGAATAGTGCAGTTGTACAGAGGCGCCACAAGAGTAAAAGTAGAATAAAAAGTTTAAAATGATGTGGGCAGTGGTGGACTTACCCCTTAAATGCAGACACAAAAATAGTTGATTTTACAATAAAAATAGTTTATTTAGATACCCCAGAAGGGTGCAACACATTTTGCGGGTATATCCCACTTCCTCAGACAATACGAAGGGAGCATATAACTCATGCAGGTCTGTATCTTAGCTTAGTGCCTCTGACAGATCCATCTGTAGTCAACTTTTCTTCTATGATAGCATCATCATTTAGACAAACTGCTCTGCTTGGCTGGGAGCACCCTTGTCTGTCAGTTTTCAGTGCACACTTTTCTGCATGCGTTTTTTTTTTTTACACACCATGGGCTTGATTCACTAAACTGTGATAACTCAAGCAAGCATGCTGGGACCGTGCTTGCTTAAAACTGCATACAATTTTGTGCAATGCAAAAGTGCTCATAAATAATGCTTTTCAGTGACAATGTACACATGCGTTTGTCCAAGATATCACACCTTATCAACGTTAACACGCTTTATCAGAGTAGCATAGCGAGCTGTGTAGCTGTTGCTATGGCAAAGAATGAATCACCAAAGCCTTGCCACTGTGCCACATGCTTGCATCAAGGATCTTGTAGGGTAAGGTGGAAATGTAGAGTGTCTGTCGTCTGGTCCCCAGGACAGTGGGAATAGGACACAGCACCCTTCTTGCAGTAGGGAAGAGTGTGTGGGTGTGCAGATATAGTCTGTGTAGGGTGTGATTTCACATGTATATAGTATGTTTAGCAGTCTTTGTGGGGTTTGAGTGTGTAACAACATGTATGAATACATATGCGTGTGGGTTTTGTGATTGTGTATTTGAACATTGTGTCTGTGAATCTGTGTAACTTTATATGTACAAAGACAGTATGTGCATTGTGGGTGTTTATATAAATTGTGTGTGTGCAAAGTGTATGTTATCCATATTTGTATGTGTGTATATATGATTGATGTATGTTCAATATGTGTATCACTAATACAAAGGAAAACAATGTCTTAACCACTTGCCGACCAGTGGATTTTACACTGATCGGTGCTGCGTGGGCTCTACAGCCCGCAGCACCGATCAGGAGTCCAGCAGGGCGATCAGACTACTCCCCTTTTTTCCCCACTAGGGGGATGTCCTGCTGGGGGGGTCTGATCGCCGCCGGCCATCTGCGTTTTGCGGGGGGGGGCTTCTCAAAGCCCCCCTCCGCAGCCATTTCTGCCCTCACGCTCCTTACCTCCCTCCCTCCCTCTCTCCGTAATGCGCAGGACGGAGTTCCGTCCTGCGCATTGAAGGATAGGCTTCAGCCTATCATATGCCGGCAATCCCCGGCCAATCAGAGGCCGGGGATCGCCGATCTGCCTTACGGCGCTGCTGTGCAGCAGCGCCGTATGATGTAAACAGCGGGGATTTCTTCCCCGCCTGTTTACATTTTGCCGGAGAACTGCGATCGGCGGCTCTCCGGCTGTTCACGGAGACACCCTCCGTGAACTGACATGGAAAGGCCGCTCGATCGAGCGGCTGTTTCCATGGTAACCCACAGACGACCAGTTTACGCCAATCGGCGTTAGCTGGTCGTCAAGAGGTTAAATGCTGGGACCATGCTTGCTTAAAACTGAATACAATTTTGTGCAATACAAAAGTGCTCATAAATAATGCTTTTCAGGGGCAATGTGCACATGCGTTTGTCCAAAACTTTTCTACCGTGAGTCAGATGTGTTTCAAAAACAATCGTTGACAAGTGCAGGATGTCTATGGCGGGTGAAAAACGCAAATCTAAATTCATGAAATAAATAAACTACAACTGTTTCTGTGGATGTAAGTGTGGCCCCAGCCTGAGGCATCATTTAAAGTAATTTCAAAAAAGTGCCCAAAGTCCAAATCTCAAGTTTTTGTTATATATATTAGGGAGTCTACTCTTCTGAATCAATTCCTTTCGAAGGTATTTTAAGGTTCTGCCTTTCTGAGGCTTTATAAACAACAATTGGAGTATAGCAACAAGCGTGAAACTTTTGGAAACGTTTATTTTCAGACTAAATAATACAACTAAGATATGATAAACACATACCGGTACACATCTGGTATCACAGAAATCCTAACAAAAAGTAGGATATATTTAGAGTTGTAACTGGGTAATGTGACTTTTTGGTTAACTTTTTATTTCTAGGAGAAATCAAAGAAAATTGCTTACTTTCATAGAGTGATTCTCAATAAATTTGCATACATTTCATTGCTTATTATCATAATGTGCTCTCAAAAAAAGAACTAAGAGTCTTATCTGTTCCAAAAACATGATGCAATTTTGTGTCGATATACAAAGCATTTAAAAAGTACTCAACCTTCCGAAGAGCAAAGTTTTACTCTGATCATGAAAGTAAGAAAGAGCATCAGTCATTAGGAATAGAGGAAAAGTTCATGCAGCACTGTGGGAATAAGTGTGTGCTTGGCCACTAAGTAAAATGTTATTATAACAAGAGAGTATGACTGCATACAGCACCACACATATACAGTGGCTTGCAAAAGTATTCGGCCCCCTTGACATTTTCCACAATTTGTCATATTACTGCCACAAACATGAATCAATTTTATTGGAATTCCACGTGAAAGACCAATATAAAGTGGTGTACACGTGAGAAGTGGAACGAAAATCATACATGATTCCAAACATTTTTTAAAAATAAATAACTGCAAAGTGGGGTGTGCATAATTATTCAGCCCCCTTTGGTCTGAGTGCAGTCAGTTGCCCATAGACATTGCATGATGAGTGCTAATGACTAAATAGAGTGCACCTGTGTTTAACCTCCCTGGCGGTAAGCCCGAGCTGAGCTCGGGCTATGCCGCGCAGGGGGAGATCTCAGCCCCTGGTGGGGCGATTTTTATTCTGTAAATTGCTGTGCGCGCAGCCAGCACTTTGCTAGCCGCGCGCACAGCTTGATCGCCGCCGCTCTGCGGCGATCGGCCGCACGCAGCGGCGAAAGAGGGCCCCCCCCCGCCAGAGCCCTGCGCTGCCCGGACCAATGAGTTCCGGGCAGCGCTATGGGCTGGATCGGAGGTGTCTGACGTCAGGACATCGGCTGACGTCCATAACGTCATCCCGATCGTCGCCATGGCGACAGGAGAAGCCAAACAGGGGAACGCGTTGTATACGCGTTCCCCTGTTTGCTATAGATGCCGGTGATGATCGCACTAGAGGGACACATGCGCCCTCTAGTGGTATTTCATGTAGCTACCACTCTGGTAGCTTTACATGAAACAAAAAAAAAAAACAAAAAAAAAAAGTTTTTTTGCCAATTTGGCAAAAAAAATTAACCGCCAGGGAGGTTAATCTAATGTCAGTACAAATACAGCTGCTCTGTGACAGCTTCAGTGGTTGTCTAAGAGACTATTGGGAGCAACAACACCATGAAGTCCAGAGAACACACCAGACAGGTCAGGGATAATGTTTTTGCGAAATTTAAAGCAGGCTTAGGTTACAAAAAGATTTCCAAAGCCTTGAACATCCCACGGAGTACTGTTCAAGTGATCATTCAGAAATGGAAGGAGTATGGCACAACTGTAAACCTACCAAGACAAGGCCGTCCACCTAAACTCACAGGCCGAACAAGGAGAGAGCTGAACAGAAATTATTATTATTATTTAGTATTTATGTAGCGCCGACATATTACGCAGCACTGTACAGTGTATATATATATATATATATCTTGACACTAACTATCCCTCAAAGGAGCTCACAATCTAATCCCTACCATTGCCATATGTCTATATTATGTAGTATAAGTACTGTAGTCTAGGGCCAATTTTAGGGGGAGCCAATTAACTTATCCGTATGTTTTTGGAATGTGGGAGGAAACCGGAGTGCCCAGAGGAAACCCACGCAGACACAGAGACAACATACAAACTCTTCGCAGATAGTGCCCTGGCTGGGATTTGAACCGGGGACCCAGCGCTGCAAGGTGAGAGAGCTAACCACTACGCCACCGTGCTGCCCAAAAATGCATTCAAGAGGTCCATGGTGACTCTGGACAAGCTGCAGAGATCTACAGCTCAGGTGGGGGAATCTGTCCATAGGACAACTATTAGTCGTGCACTGCACAAAGTTGGTCTTGGAAGAGAGGCAAGAAGAAAGCCATTGTTAACAGAAAAGCATAAGAAGTCCCGTTTGCAGTTTGCCACAAGCCATGTGGGGGACACAGCGAACATGTGGAAGAAGGTGCTCTGGTCAGATGAGACCAAAATGGAATTTTTTAGACAAAATGTGAAACGCTATGTGTGGCAGAAAACTAACACTGCACATCACTCTTAACACACCACCCCCACTGTTAAATATGGTGGTGGCAGCATCATGCTCTGGGGGTGCTCCTCTTCAGCAGGGACAGGGAAGCTGGTAAGAATTGATGGGACAATGGATGGAGCCAAATACAGGGCAATCTTCGAAGAAAACCTCTTGGAGTGTGCAAAAGACTTGAGACTATAATAAAACCCGTGTCCCTGCGTGTGCTGTCTCTGTGTAGCTGGGTCTGTGCTTATTGCTACTGCGCATGTGCGCAGCACGGACCCAGCCTCACAGAGACAGGAGGACAGGGCCAGGAAGTCAGGCGGGCATGTGAGTGGGCGGCCGGGTGTGCGGCGGGTGTCTACGTGCGTATGTGTGCATCGGGTGCACGTGCGTCAGGTGTGCGCGTGTGCGCAGAACATGCCGTGGGCGGCGGCGAGAAACACAGACCCTAGAGCCCATTTTTAAACAGGCTTGGGTTTGCTAGTCCTATGTAATAAAACCGTAACTGTCCCTGCGTCCTCCTCCTGTCCCTGTGTCCCGTGTGTTTTGGCTACTGCGCATGTGTAGCTGTAGGGACAGGAGGAGGGCGGGGCCAGGGGGGCAGGCGGAAGGCAGCGGGCGGTGTGCGCGCGTGCCTGTTACACGTGGCTTGCTAGTGTTTTTAATAATTTTCTGTGCCCAGAAAACCATAGCTGGTTGCAGACTACAATGGAAATGTATTTTCTTTTATAATTTTGAATAGCTTGTCGTGTTTATATGGTTTTTTAATGAAGATAGCTTTATACTTTATTTCTTGCCTGACATGACCCTTACAGGAAATAGTTAGAGAGCACTCCAGCACGTCTGTCTCGAAATGTTCATTTGTAGCAGCTAAGGCAGAAAAATGTACAATATGCCTATTTATGCGAAAGTTAGAATCTGCTCCGTCGCTTAGCATCAACTCAGATTCTTTTTTCATTAAAAAAGAAACAAAGCCTATTTATAAATGTTCTGATGATTTGTGATGTCATTATTTTCTGACATTTCCAGGCTTAAGGCGGACTGCCAGGCGCTTCATTGATGGTTGGACACATTCAACATCTCCTACATTTAATTGCATTCAAAACATCCTATTATAAATTCTTTTGCATTTTAACTTTTTCTTAGTGTGGACGCCACAGCTAAGAGAACTCAACCTATTATATTCGGAGGCACGTTGGCTGCTGTAAAAAAATGGCCTGGTAATAAAATCCTTTGGGTTTTTTTTTTTTTTTGGAGTTATTTATGTAAATACTAAGGCGTAAGTTGGTCATTTATTTTCATCGGCTCTTATATGCTGACAAAATGTTTACAGTAACAGTTTATTAATGTTCTCATCTATCTCAATAACAGCTCCAAAAAAAAAAAATGTTTTGCTTTCCCTTTTAGTGCTTTGCAGTTAAAATAACGTCACATATTTTACAATTTCAATAGGACGTCTGTTTGTTTTTTTAACATTGGTTTTAGCATTAAAATAAAACTGTCAGAAATGAGCATTTGTAATACTGTAAATTACTGTAGTACTTTTGACATAGCTCTTATAGTGAAGTCTCTGGTACAGCTGTTTCTCCTCTTATTTAAATGTATAGTGGCAAAATACAGCAAAGTGTCAGGGCCTCAACAAGTACAACCACCATAACTAACCTCTTCTACTTACCTTACGAAGTGCAGCAGCCAACCCTTACAGTAACAATTTTTACTAGCCTCATGCCAAGAGCAGCCCTTTTCTAGCCCCCAATAAAGTACAATAATAAAGTCACAATGATAATAATCCCACCCCATGTCACCATCAAAGAAAAAGTGATGCTGCCAAGATACTTATACCCTCTTAATGATAACATTTGCAGCATCACACATTCAATTACTATCTGTCCTAAAAGTCTACTTGTACTTTGAAGTAACTGGGTAGACCTCAGCCAGGTAACCCTGATCATTATCTCCATGTTCTCCTTCACCATGGAAAAACTACCAGATATTCAACAACTACTTATCTTTTCTTTCAACTACTTATCTTTTTGTAACCATGCCATAAACTTTGTCTCTTCAACCCCAATGGATGCCCTACCAGGCATGGGTCCTAGGAAGAGCATAGCACATGGTAGTTTTGTGGAGAGAAACGTGGATGCTGAATAACTGGTAGAACCAACATGTGATTTAAAGGAAAGTGGGATAATTACTCTGGTCAACTAGCTGGAGTCTGGCTTTACCTTTTGGACAGCAGGCAATCTGCAATGTTGGCACTAATGAAGAAGACACTGTGGACAAAAATAGTGGCTTAGTCATGGTTGTTGAACAACTGGTTGACCCAATGTGGAATCAGAAAAGGTGAGACAAGTATTATGGTTTTCCTGGCTGAGGTGTGCCTCTCATTAATGCTAGTCATGCATGGGTCATTGATGGCCTGTCATGACAAGTGATCGATCACTCCCTGATTAAAAATTGAATGTGCACTATTGATTGATTCTGCCATTTTATCCACTTCCACATCCACAGCCTCTTAAGGGGGAACTACTAGGTTTTCTGCTCAGTCAGTTTCTAGCAATATCTGCATGTCACTGGGTATATCTGCCTGCTAATTGTAATATGCTCAGGTCATTAGTCATTTCTGCATTTAATTGATATCACAAACTAGGTCTGAGAAACAGTAACTGGAGAAACGTATGTTCAGTTGGGGATTATGCCCTATAGACACTGATAAAACTTAACCTTTATTGTGTACAAAAAATATGGAGATCTGCAGTGGACAAGGGAGGGAGGGGAAAGCGCACTCAGTATGCAGTCAGTAAAAATGACCAGCCGGCTGCAGAATAATCTCTCCTGAGATTCCTGCTGACTTGCTCGTGAGAATATTCTGTGGCCGGATGGCCATTTTTTCTTACTGCAAATCTGAATGCGCTCTCCCCTCTCTGTCCCCCCCCCCCCCCCAATACCCTCCCTTGTCCACTGCAGATCTCTAAACCACCTAAAGTGGCTCTTAAATGCAGGGATGCTCATCCGGATTCCGGATATCCGGGAAAATCGTATATCCGAACTTTTTTATGCTATCCGATTCGGATTCGCATTCCGGATTTTTAAAAAAATCTGGATAGCTATCTACGGATATTTGGATGCATAACACGGATATCCGCGGTTATTGCAGATATCCGGATCTGAAAGAGATTAAAAAACAAAATTCCTCCTCTGCTATACAATAGAGCAAATGACCAACCTGTTTCACCATTTAGGCTTAGTCAGGGAACAACAGTGGCAAACATGCAACACCCACCACAACCGCAGCAAGTTATATAAAGTGCATAATTATGCTGCTGATGCTAAAGTCAGAGCTGTCGGCCACCTTGTGAGCAGATCCTTAAAGGAATACTGTAGGAGGGTCGGGGGAAAATGAGTTGAAGTTACCCGGGGCTTCTAATGGTCCCCCGCAGACATCCTGTGCCCGCGCAGCCACTCCCCAATGCTCCGGCCCCGCCTCTGGTTCACTTCTGGAATTTCAGACTTTAAAGTCAGAAAACCACTGTGCCTGCGTTGCCGTGTCCTCGATCCCACTGATGTCACCAAGAGCGCACAGCGCAGGCCCAGTATGGTCTGTGTCTGCGCAGTACACTCCTGGTGACATCAGCGGGAGTGAGGACATGGCAACGCAGGCGCAGTGGTTTTCTGACTTTAAAGTCTGAAATTCCAGAAGTGAACCGGAGGCGGGGCCGGAGCATTGGGGAGTGGCTGCGCCAACACAGGATGTCTGCGGGGGACCATTAGAAGCCCCGGGTAAGTTCAACTCATTTTCCCCCGACCCCCCTACAGTATCCCTTTAAATAGGATATACAGTACTGCCCATAATTATTCATACCCCTTGCAAATTTTGACTTACAGTTACTTTTATTCAACCAGCAAGTAATTGTTTGATGGGAAATGACATAGGTGTCTCCCAAAAGATAGTAGGACGATGTATAAGGGGCTTTATTGTGAAAAAAAAAATCTCAGCTTTTGTTTTTATTTGAGGAAAAGTAACCAGTGTGTTTATTTTTTCCACAATAATGCCTCTTGTCATTTCCAATCAAATAATTACTTGCAGGTTGAATAAAAGTAATAATTATGGGCAGCACTGCATATACATCACTCATCAGCACAGCCCTGGAGGTTACCCTAGCACCTGATCTCCTCCTGCTTCCACTCGGTGACAAGCCCTGGGAATGGAAATTTCCTCAACATAGGCTTGCTCAGCAAATCACCAAGGCTGCAAATAGTCTGACAATGGCTTCATTCTACTCTTACAATTGATGTTACTGATCAAATGATAATGGACATCCTTATCTCTGAACGGGTATTAGCAGTTACTAATCATTATTATTTAATGATAACTTGGAAGTATTTGCAGAAACCTGGCAGCCCTGGCTATCCTGCTCTACCTCCCTGCTCTCACATTTCCAGGGATGGTCGTAGTCAACCAACTTCGCTACGCTGGAACTACGCATACTTTTACGCAAGTACACTTCCCAAAAGTACGGCTTCGAAATCAAATATTCACTTTGTATGCATTTTGTAGACTACACGGTAAAATATGCAATTACGCATAGTGCGAAGCGTAGTGTATGCGGATGTTTATGCCCATATGCGAAGGAATTTACGCAATAATTCCTCTGTAAATGCTAGTTCCAGGAACTCTTCTATGTGTACATTCCCCTTTCCAATGCATAATTTTGTAAGCATACAATCGTACGCGGAAAAATAGATGCGAATAACACATTCATAGTTTACTTCGCAATACACATGTTTACTTTGCGTAGTGGGCGTAAACTGTACGTAGTGGTACTTCGCTAAGCGTGAATTCATAAGCGTAGTTTTGAAACTTCACCTATGAACTATGATGCGTAGATGCGAACTACGATTTGTAAATTCGCACTGGCGTAGTTTCTGCTCATCCCTGATTTTGACCTATCGTATGGGCCATCCCTCTTACCATTTTTTGGGGCCTACATTTCCCTTAATCTATTGCTGTACCGACACCTTTTGCATAGTTGTGACTTTATCAGTGAATTTACTTGTTAACCTGTGCGTAGTTGATGTTCCTTTGATATTTTTCTTCTGTAATATGTTAAACTGCATTGCCCTGGTTTAGGGCTTTTTCTTTGATTGTATGTTTGATTTGAAAACTACAATAAATGATTTGAAACTAAATAGAATATATCCCATCCCTTCCTGGGGAAGGAATTTTTCCAAACTCCACTCATCAACTTAATTCAATCAACCAATGATCAGTACTTAGAAGAGATAGTTGGGAACAGAGGTGGTCCATTTATATCCACCTGTACGGCATTTTCCAAGTAAGGTAGAGCAGTAAGCGCTGCACACCTCTCTGCTAATCAGTACCCATGCTGCTGCAGAGGGTGTGCACCTCGATCTCCCTGACACGCCCCCTCTCTACAGCTTGGTAACAACATGGCATGGTGGGGGTAATATATACAGTATAACATGATGAGCTATACATAGGGAAGCACCAGGGGGCAGAATGAACTCTGCCTGGTGCCATGTGCTGTTAACCAGCTTAGTGGTATGGATGAGCTTAGCTGGTCCATGACCGCCGCGCTGGATTGCTCTGACCATGGTGGGTCGATTTTTATAATTGTTTTTTTAAAAGACGCAGCTAGCACTTTGCTAGCTGTGTGTTTATACTAATCACCACCGATCGCCGCCGATGCGCCGCTACCCACCGCGTAACAGGGTCCCCCCCCCCCGAGACCCCGTGCGCAGCCTGGTCTATCAGCGCCAGGCAGCGCTAAGGGGTGGATCGGGACTCCCTCCGATGCCATGATGGGATTTCCTGTTTGCTCTGATTGCCAGAGGCGATCAGAAGGGGTGGGGGGATGCCACTGCACAGCAGCTATCATGTAGCTAGCACTAGGCTAGCTACATGGTTTAAAAAAAAAAATTAAAAAAAAATGTGCTGCCCTGCCGCTCTGGCCGTTTTAATAGAATGCCAGGGTGAGCAATATGATTGATATCAACCTGTCCGTTGTAATATCTGCATATCATTGATAACTGTCTTTTGTGGTAAAGTCTGCATGCCATTTGTATCATCTTCATGTCATAGATATCTGTCTTAAATTTGGATTACTGCTCATAATTTCTGCGTGGGATCAACACCTGCTTGTCATTGGCAATATTCATGTAATTTATATATACCTGTTGTTGGTAATAAATATGTCATTGAAATGTATCTGTCACCATTAACAATTGCATGTCATTGAATCTGGCTGTTATTGGTATTAAATGCATATAACTGGCTTCATATATAATGAAGGTGCATATTAGTGATGAGCGTCATTTCCTAATTCATCATATTTTTTGTAATTATCATAATTGCGAAAATTACCCATATACTTGTAAATGACGCAAAAGTGCACGTAATTGTTTGCAATTACAATTGTGCGATTACAATTGTAATAGCACAATTGTAATTGCAAACAATTACGTGCACTTTTGCGTCATTTACAAGTATATGGGTAATTTTCGCAATTATGATAATTTTCGTAATAGCCAATTCATAATAACACACAATTCCCCATAATTAAGAGCAATTTTTGTATTTTTGTGTAATTACAATTGTTTATGATTAATTTTCTCATAATTATGATAAATTACGTGAAATTGTAGGTAAATTCGAAATCAAACACCAAATTACGAGTAAATTTGAAATTACAATGCAACATTACGAAATAACAACCAAATTAATTTTTGCTAAAAATTATGAATTACAATTATACATCGTAATTGCAGATTACTATGAAAAATTACGCAAATGTGAAACTTCAGCTCATCACTAGAGTAAATAATAGCCAATATATTAAATAGGGCAATTTAAAAGGCTGTCTTTTTATGGGAATGTAGTGTGGAGGGTGATCAAAGAGCACCCTAGAAGGAAAAAAAGCACAGAGACAATGGGTGTCCCGAGGGTGCAGTATGTCACAACAGTGGGTAATCAATGGTATTGTAAAAATGGGGTACTCACAAAGGAAGGTTGCAGTCAGGCAACCAACCACTGAAGACAGGGGGAGATGCACAAACCCGACTCCACTCGGTTGTCCATCCCAGCTGGTTGCAGTCACTCTTTGGAAAAAAAGGGACTAAGTGGTCCTGAAAGTGGTCAAGCCACGATGGACCAAATAGAACAGCCCTCCAGGGGAAGGGTGGGTAACATAAAAGGGGAAAGAGGCACCCAAGGTATGATAAAACAACGTTAAATACAATTAAAAAGAAAAAAAGTGACGTGACTTACCTCAATGAAGACAAGTTTGTATAATGAACAACAAATTTTAATATGCACTGGCTAGCAAAATTGAATTCAAAATGGTTGTTTGTCATTTTCAAAATTGCGGTCCCTTGAACTTTCACAGAACAGCAATGAGCTAATATTCCGATGAATCGCCATACAGACCGGTTGCTCTTGCTGGTCACGCTTCTCACCCATTGACGTGTGTCCCTCGCTCTGCCATCGATTTCATTGGCTCCTGACCCTGTCCTCAATGTAAGCCAATGTGATTGGCTCACAGTGATCATGGGGTCAGGAGCCAATGAAAGTGGCTCCTGACTGGCTCACAGAGCTCTGCCGTCATAGGGACAGCAGAGCAAAGGGCTTGCGACAAGAGAAAAAATGGCGGGAACTGCAAGAGCGGCGGATCTGCATGGCGCGGTAATGGAAATCTATGCCCTGTCAGGAATAAGCAGCCACAACCATGATGTAGATTTTGATTACCGCGGTCTGGAAGTGGTTAAGAAGAGTAGCCAAAGGGATTTATTTATAAAGGTTGTATTCACATGTAAATACTGCAAACGTCAACTGGCTACATTAGAATGGATGAGTAAAAAACTTTCTATGTGTTTCCATCCATCAAGAAATGGAAATGTGCAACTGCTAATGAATTAACCAAAAGCTCTTGTACACTTGTTAAAATATGGTTAATTAAAAGGGAATTCAGGCATTTGGGCAATAGAATTTGCATACAGGTTGTTTTTTTTTCTTTTTTTTTTTTCTACTCATTTCTAATACAGAGTATAGAAGTCAATATCAACGTGTTGGGGGTGAATAGGTATCTGTCGAATTTTGAGAGCAACAGGACGTAATAGGCATCACCAGAATAAAGGCAGTTTTAAGGACCTTTCCCTAAGGTTGGATACTGTATACTATAAGCAAAATTAATTGCTTAAGATCAAGATGTTTAATTCATTGTTGACAGCTGCCTCATTTAAAACAATCTAGCTGCAAATTAATGAAATGCCTTCAAGGAGTTAAATCTTTTAATCTCAAGTAATTATTTCTGCTTATGTACTGTCTAGTTACTATATTGCTATTTTAAGTAGTTTCAAGTAGGAAAAAAAATATTCTATCATGTAATTTTCCATTATTCCAGGTAGGGAAATGGTCAAAGCCAGTCCAACACTTTAGCTGCTGTTAAACTACAACAAACTGATTGGCAACTGTTGACATGACAAAGCAGTTGTTTTTAGCACACAGGCACCTGTTGTGTCTCTGGCTACCTGTAAATCACAATATAAGTTCACATAGCTGAGCAGTCAGAGCAGTGGGGGAAGAAGCCTGGTGGACGCTCAGTTTGACTTGACTGCATTGTAGCCTGCCCTCATATATTGGCAATGGTAGCAGGGACATTGGTGTTAGAAGAGGCGAGAGGAAGGTTAGCGTAAGGAGAGGAAAGTGGAGGGAAGGCTAGTATTAGTGTAAGAAGAGGAAAGTGGAGGGGAAGGCTAGTATTAGGAGTGAAGAGGGGAAGGTTAGGGGTGGAGAGAGTAGTGATAGGAGTTAAGCGAGAGGATATTACATAGTTCTATAGTTAGTTGGGTTGAAAAAAGACGTGTCCATTGAGTTCAACCAGAATTTGAATTAGTGTTATAACAGGTTAGAGTTAGAATAGAAGAGAGGGGAAAAAAGTAACTTCAGGAATATCTAGTGCCACCTGGATCAGATGAAATTTGCTAGTTTAGAAAATGTTTTGCTTGGCTTTATTCCTAAGTCACATGCCTGCAAGACTCATGCAGCCAGGATACCCAATCTTTATACTAATTTTGGGTAAGTAATTATAAAAATGAACCACTTTATCCACCACTACAGTATATACACATCCCTCTGTGACTTAACCTAAGCCGCAAGGACATAGATATAAGTCTTGTAGCTGAAGCACAGTTGTGCACGGCTGGGCTTGTTTCTGTGCACACCTCTGGCACTATCTGCTGCAGCACTAATTGGTGAAAGTGAATATATGTTTCCTGAGCCAATAAGATTGATTTTTACCATTAAAAATGCTTTTATGTTCTTAGTTCATAGTGAAATACACACTGTAGCATTATTTTAGAATCAAATATCCTCACCTTAAATTGTGCAAGGAACAATCTAAATTCTGTGATAAAAGGTACAAATAGCCAAACAAAATTTGTGTTTCTCATCTACAGTAGCGCTTTTTATTTTTTTAAACTGGAATTGATAAAATTGATACATTTGTTTTTTTCTATTTTTTTCCTCTTTTCCCCCCATAGAGCGAGATTGTCACCATAAAAATCATATTTCAACAGCAACTCATCTGAGTGATAAAATGCTAATCCTGCATTCAAAACTTTCAAAACTTTTTCTGCTGTTATGGTTTGGAGTTATCACATACCTTAGGAGCACTGGCCCTTTCATTGCCATTGCCATTGGCAGGCAGAACAGTTTCAATCTGGGGGGGGGAATATATTCCTCCTCTTCCCTTTATTTCCCCCTCCTTCTAATGACATAAGGCACTAGTATAGACCTCAGTGGGAGTGTCTGAAGACTCTGGGAGGAGGGCGGGTAACAAATACACAATTAGCAAGAGGAGCAAAAAGAGTGAGGGAGGAAATTATGTCAGGATTAGCTCCATTGAGAAAAAACAATGAGGGAGGAAATTATGTCAGGATTAGCTTCATGCAATGGTAACCAAGATGTAAACTGTCTAGAATAGGATTCTCTGCTTTTCTTTTATAAAATTCACAGGAATCATAACGTGGGCAGTGCAATACACCTGTTATGTAAGTAGAACTAGTATTTATTATCTACTTGTATATGTGTGTGACAATCTTACCTTCCAGCAGCAGGTCCCGCGGCGTCTCTGACGGGGTCCGTGTTGCTGGCGAAGCTTCCACGCTGGTATCCTCTGACCGTGTCCCGGGCTCCCCTGCGGCGGTGGGTTCAAGCGCACGCATGCACAGTGTGTCCAAACGGATGTGCGTGAGACCTGAAGGGTCTTATAGGTTAAGGAGGCGTGTTTGAGCAACGTCAGTAATCGTATGTTTAAGACCAGAGCTCGCAGTCACTCATCGGCCTTGATACTAATCAGTTCGCTGGTTCTTGGCCTAGTCGGTGAGTTTCGAGAGCTACATTAATATATTGTGTAGACGCACAATATATATGTACTCTAGTTAGTCAGTCTTGTATTTTGTGGTTATATTATATTATCGTAATATATTGAAGTAACATCTTATTGTTTATTTATCTGTGTACCGACTTCTGCCTGCCTCTTGACCTCGCTCTTGTCTTGTCCTTCTGTACCACTGCCATCTGATACACGTGTTCAACTCGGCCTGTTCCTGATTTCGTTATTGTCTGATCCTTACAGTACGACTGACATCTGCCTTGTGTATGGCCCTGACTGTTTATTGACTACGATATTGCCTTGCTACTCTGTACCTCGATACCTCTGACTATGTTTATGACTACGGCCTGATCCTGACTGCACTTTACGTACTTCTGTCTGTGTACACCCTTGTACATTACCTCATCACGTATCAGCTTGATAATGTGTTTTTTTTAGCAAGGGTGTCACTTGTTCTTTAAAATGCATAGAACACAAAAATGGTTTGAGGGGGTAAATGCCTTACAATGAGAGCCTAATTTGTGTTGAAAAAAACAATATATATTTTATGCAGGTGTCATAAGTATGGATAAAGTTATTGCTGATTAAATAGGGACATAGCTAAAATGTCAAAACTGCTCTGGTCCATAAGGGGGGAAACAAGATCTGGATGCAAAGTGATTAAAGGCAAGGGGATTGTTGCAATAACCAGGTGTAATGATATGTGTCAGCAAGTAACAGAGTTCTGATTATCAGGTGATCTGCAGTATCACCTATAATACAGATATATACCTGATTATATTGTGATCTGCAGAGTCACCAATAATACAAGTATACCAGCAGCTAATGAGATAGCAAGTATAGTGTTTGGTGCAACAGTAGTACTGATAGGTTTAGCTATACCTCACCAGAGGAGCTTGTGGGCACTAACAGTACAGAGCCCCTCACCAGAGGCAAGGGCCCTCTGGTGAGAGTAGAGTGGTCAGACCAATTGAGTTGGCAACAGACAGACAGATACGGTACAAACTCAGAAGGCAAAGGCAAGAAGGTTTTAACAGGCAGAGTTGGCAGCAGGATCAGATGGGCAGAAGAACAGAATCACTGAGAGTAAGAGTAGTCAGAACGAGCAAGAGTCATACACAGATAATAACAGTATTCAGATTATAATTATTGCTATCAAACAATTCCTATCACTGTGTGAAATCCCCGGTTTCCTCCCGGATCAAAGCACACCGGATCTATCTAAGGTCTGAGTGCTAACACGAAGCAGTGGTGCTCAGCAGAGCTCGAATATTCGAGTAGCTCGAATATTCGAGCTCTTTTTCAGCTATTCGAGCTCGGTATTCGAGCTCCGAATAGCTGCAGCTATTCGAATGGGCTATTCGAGTAAACGCGAACAGCCCATTCACTATTCGAGCTATTCGAGCAAACGGCGCTATTCGAGCTCGGGTACCGAGCTCGAATAGCGTCATAGCCCAGATTGATGTCCTTAGAGCCAATCAGAGGGCTCCCAGGCCCTCTGACGGCAGCCAATCACAGAGGGGGACCCTGGCCAGCCCCTACCCTATAAATAGCGGCCGCCATGTTAGGTTTCTCCGTCCTTGCCTGAGACTTGCATAGAGAGAGAGTTGCTCCTTTGTGCTTTGGCTTAGCAAGAGCTCTATTGTGGTCATTTACCTAGCGTTTTTGCTCACATACACCTCCTATACACACCTATATTGTTGTTAGTTAGATAGACATTGTATTTTAGTTAGTAGCTTTTGTGTTACATAGACAGAGACAGCTGCTGCAGGCAAGCTTACAGCTTTAGGCCTCAGGGCCTGCCTGTGTGGGCAGCTGTTCTCTCCTGTCCTCTGTTAGTATATTTCTCTCATCTATACCAGTATTTCTGCTGTCCTTTACTACTGATTGATTCTGTATTTAGTATTGTAGTTATACTGTACTAGGACACTCACTATCACTGTTCATAGGCTAAGGCTAAGGCTACTAGCTCCTGCGTGTGTGCACTCACTGTCTTGTACACACACACTCTATTTCCTTCTGATTACTGATTGATTATTGTAATTAGTTGTACTTACTGTTACTACTTACTCTTACTGTACTAGGAGTCTAGGACACTCAGTCACTGTTCATAGGCTACTAGCTCCTGCGTGTGTGCACTCACTCACTGTCTGTGTACTGTAGTGTACACACACACTCTATTTCCTTCTGATTACTGATTGATTATTGTAATTAGTTGTACTTACTGTTACTACTTACTCTTACTGTACTATAGGAGTCTAGGACACTCAGTCACTGTTCATAGGCTACTAGCTCCTGCGTGTGTGCACTCACTCACTGTCTGTGTACTGTAGTGTACACACACACTCTATTTCCTTCTGATTACTGATTGATTATTGTAATTAGTTGTACTTACTGTTACTACTTACTCTTACTGTACTATAGGAGTCTAGGACACTCAGTCACTGTTCATAGGCTACTAGCTCCTGCGTGTGTGCACTCACTGTCTGTGTACTGTACACACACACACTCTATTTCCTTCTGATTACTGATTGATTATTGTAATTAGTTGTACTTACTGTTACTACTTACTCTTACTGTACTATAGGAGTCTAGGACACTAAGTCACTGTTCATAGGCTAGCTCCTGCGTGTGTGTGTGCACTCACTGTCTGTGTAGTGTGTACACACTACACACACTCTATTTCCTTCTGATTACTGATTGATTATTGTAATTTCTAGTTGTACTTCCTGACTCTTACTACTTACTTACTGTAGTAGGGACACTCACTCAGTCACTGTTCATAGGCTAGCTCCTGCGCGTGTTTGCGCGTGCGTGCACTCACTGTCTGTAGTGTACTGTTATGATCGCTTTTGCAGCGTTTACTGCTGACTGCAGTGGTATTGCAAACCAAGCAGTTCTAATGTCATTACATGCATTTGCTTGCATAGTTTGGTTTGCACTTAAACTAGTTGCTGATTCCATCTGCAGTCGCTCTTAAGTTTATGACAGTTTAATATGCTTTTGTGTAAACAAACATTGTCTGCTGCAGTGGAGGGGCGGTCCCTTTCCTGCAGGCTGCATATCATTGTCTGCCTTTTCCTGCTATCAGCCTGTGATTAATTACCATTCACTTGTGTGGGAATCTGCAGGTCTGCTCCCATTGGATGACCTCAGTATAAAGAACTGCTTCCTGCAATGCCTCATGGGCTATCATAGTCTCAGATTGTATCTGTTACTCTGCTCGTGCCACACCTCGTTCCTGGTCCGTGTGGACTGCGCTGACTCCTGCGAAGGGGTCAGCGAGTCCTCCTAATTCTGCTCTTGTTCTAGAAGTTGCTACTTGCTTGTCTTGTGTCATATATTGGTTCATCGCCAATATATACGCATACTTGCGCATTTTGTTATTTTCCTTGTATTCGTGTTACGTTAATATATCAGTGTCGCTGATATATACGTACACGAACTGTTTATTTCCTGTGTTCAGTTAGTTAGTTTTCCAGCACGTTTTGGTACTTTGCGCGTACCGTGAACACCCGTGCTGAGCTAGTTATCCTGTTCCTGGTTCTGTTTGTGGATTGCGTTCATCTCTGCGAAGAGATAGCGAATCCTTCTGAGTCCTGTTCCCTGTATTACTCCAGTCTTAGTCAGCGTTCCTGCTTATGTCATATATCGGTTCATTGCCGATATATACATATGTTAGTCAGACCTTACAAAGAGTTTCATTGATAGCTGTAATTGTAATACGCTAGGAAAACATACTTATTGTATATTTATCTGTGTTACGTTCATCTGTCTCGATCCTGCTATTTTCTGACTATTCTGTCCTGTCTTTGTGAGGCACGCCATCGCCGCAACGCATTGGCTGCCTCATTCCAGTCTGTCTGGTTTTGGACGCTTGCTGTCGCTAAGTAGCCGCTAGCTAGCAAGCGTTCATTCTGTCTACTTATTCTGATCTCCTCAGTCCTGGTTTATGCGCTCAGCGCTACTTTGCGCTGAGACGTTATTACGAAAGTGTTGTTTGTGGCTGTTCGGATCTGCACCGGCTCTGTGCGCCACAATCTCCTATTGGAGTCAGTCCTCTCCTCCACTAAACTGGGGATATCCTGATCCCTTGTGCTGGTGTGTGTACCTCCTTCACGTCAGCTTATGTGTTGTATGCTGACTGTGGAGATTACACCTCCAAGCTTAACATTATGATAGCCCATTTACCAATCCCCATTGTGGGGGGGGTTCCCAGCAAAAATGACACTGTTTGTTATGGTTCCTGTTCCTTTAAGAAATTTGAGAAGCTCAATTCTGAAACAGAAAATGAGTTTTTTTCTGAATGTGCCAGGTTCCTGGCCAATCCTGAGCTCCAGGCTACTCCTGTTTCAACGTGGGCCCCCCAGCTAGTTTATGTTTTATTTAAGGGAAGATTGTTTCAGTGGGCCTACGATGTCTTGGATCATACCAATTTAAAAGAAAGACCACTGGAATTTCTAGCGTTTGTGATCCATAACTGGCTGCGCAAAACCGATTTGCCTAGCCCTTTTGATAAGCTCCTGGCAGCTTGTCAATCAGCTGCTCCTTCTACTGCCTACAAAAATAATCAGCAAGCAGATAATTGTTCTGATAACTTTTCTTCTGCTAAGGCAGCAGGGTCTAAAGCCAAACGTAAACGCTCCAAAAGAAAAGCGTTACAATCAGCGGAGTCGTTGCCCTTAGCGACTGCGCATCAGATCTGTAACGAGACTCCACCATTAGCAGATAATGAAATTCAGTCACCATTCAGGGGAGTCAAATGGACCTATGAAACTACTAATGAACTTTCATTGCTAGCCAGGGAAAATAAAGGTTCTTGTTTAAATGAATTATCTGAATATGATTATGAAGATATATTACAGAGTATTGAACAGATCAATTT